>NW_013952782.1:550899-559826 GCF_001266775.1 Austrofundulus limnaeus
GGGGGGGGGGGGGGGGGGGGGTTATGATGCAGAACTTTGGTGTAGTTTCATTTCCTCAAAGGCATTTTTTAATCTGCAAAGGACCGTTACTCTATTGCACATCAGTCTGTCTTGGTGCAAATCCAAAAGACTACAATGCACAGCGAGGTGTACACAGAACCTCAGTGGTATCCCTAAAGTAGTTGGACTGGACTGTGTGCATGCATAATCTGTGCCTCCGGCATTTACCAACAGACGAGTAAATTGGAAAATATGGCAAAAAGCTCAATTGTAGCTAGATCCAAATGACCACTATACAATCAATGCATACATTGCAAAAGATGATGCAATACCATAGAAAAACATGCACAACCCCAATGTGCCTTATTTATGATAGTTTAAAACCAGTCGGGTAAGGATTGGGGCCTGCATTGCTCCAGAAGCGGGACTCCACTTGGCTGGCAGTGGCTAATTCAACACAGGTCTGAAAGGCACAAGGAAAAGAGGTAAGCAAAGTTATTTTGCTTTTCCTTGAAAGTTAAGTCGGACTGCGGTGAGTGGCAGCTTCGAGTTAAGGGGTTTCTGGGGAAGGAGAGGGGAAAATTTAATTTTCCGATTTGCTATACTTAGCCATTGAGGTAACTGAGGCCAGCGCTGGCCTAGCATTGCTAGTTGGCGTAGCGTCATCTCTATGGCCAGTACATTGAAGCTTTTGTTTAGCTTACTGAAGAAATTTATTGGGGTTGTTTACTATTGATTAATACAGACACTACACATTGTATAGTCTTTTATTAGGTGAACAGTAATATATTTCTATAATGTGGTTATCTCTGACTTAATTGATGATTTTATGTTCAGACTGGGTTGTGGGGCTCTTGATCAGGGTCTCACAGACTCAGGAGGCTTTTGGTCAGATACATGTCTGATTTAAAAACAACACAAAAGAACAGTGATCAAACATTAGTGTGAGGGATGATGTCTGACATCTTGACTCCATATAGGAGTAACCTGCCCCTTTAAAATATGTCATGAGGTGGAGTCAGGATGTGAAAAAAGCTGTTAGTTGATGTGTTTCCTGGTTTTTTAGGCACTGCTTAGCTGATGCCTGTCAGAGACATTAAAACAAAAGCTAATCAGTCCACACAGCTGTGTCTGAATGGTTTTGTATGGCTCACTCCAACATTCACATGTCATTATTAACTGGTGTTAGATCTGAACAGGTAAAGGGTAACGAACATTGCTTATATTTTAACAGCTGGTGACCCAGACGATGTGCTTTTACTGTAGAGATGATCTGTGTGCCAGCCTGGGAGAAGAGCGTCTGGCTGGGAAGTCAGTCGGTGATTCGAGGTCTGGGGTCTGTGTGAACACAGGTAAGCAAAACTCATTTTTTCCTTATCTGTTATGTTTTGGTGGGACTGCGGTTCTGAGTGAGGCATTTTGGTGTTTCCACCCCCTGCCTCCATGATTGGCTGCAACGCTGATCACCCACACCTGCAAGCGATTTGGCTCATCACCTCCAGGCTTCTTAAGGCAGTGCTGAAGATCAACTCATCGCTGAAGCATCGCCTCATGTTTGGTTTGAGCTCATCCTGCTGCTTGTTACTCTCTCCAAGAGTTTTTGTATTACCTGTGTTTTTGTATTTACCTGTTTGCAGAAAACAGTCTCCAGCACGTTTTTGCCTGCTGCCCTGGACTCAGAGCCTCTCACCAGTATCTCATGCGCTGCCTCCCACGTTTCACTGTAAATACCTACTCACCTGTAAATACTCACCTCTGGGTCCTCAGCTTCTTGGACCAACTCCTCCACGCCTCATCTCCTTCCCCAGCCCGTAAGAACTCACCTGTTTTACTTACCTGCTTAAGACCATTACTGGGAAATTATCAAATACTCACCTCTGCAATCATTCTGTTCCACGTCCAGACCCCAGACCCCTCCCGCACCTGCAAAAATAAAATCATTTACCTTTTTGTATATCTCGTCTCCGTCTCTGTTTGTCTCTGGTACTGCTCATGTTGACCTCCACCTGTAAATCTGATATGAAGCAGTTTTTAATTGGTGCTTTGATGCGGAGAGCGCGTCGAAGTTTACAAAGTGACCACGCGGTAGCTACGTAGACATAACAATGACAGTGTTGCCAAATGAGCAATGTTTTCAGACCCCGGTAGTGATATTTTTCTTACCCAAAAAACAACTAGGAAGCTCTGATAACTAGAGATGGTGGTTTTGGAGAATTTTAGAAGCAGTCTAGGCATTTTTTCTCCCTTTTTTCCTTCAGGAGCTGTGTGCTGAGGTAACCCCCCCCACACACACACACTTCACCTTTTGTGTGTGTTTACTGACATCTGTGTATTAAATTTAAGGCTCTCACAAAAGTAATATAGGTAATATGAATCTAAACATCGCAGTTATAAAATTAATTTCATTACATTAAGTTTAATTGCACTACAAACCATGGGTAGTACAGTCAAGTCGACTTTATTAATATAGCACATTAAAGAAAACAACTGCCATTGGCCAAAGTGCTTCACACATTGTAACTAAAAACAAAGTATTACTGACGGAACACAGATAATAATACAACCAAAAAAGCAGACCAAATACATAGGGAAAACAACTCTTGTACTACATTATGAGCGCTATTCCAGAGGAGCCCAAAGTGGGGCCCGCGGGCCAAATTTGGCCCGCCAAGCCATTTAATTTGGCCCACCAACAGTTGCCAAAGTTACAAGGTTGTAACCTGTTATGCTATAGGTAGAAACACAGTATTTCCATTGGTCAAATGACTATAAAAGGGCTGTAGTGAAGGTAGTTTTCAGTCATGGTGCTGACATATCTTTGATTTATTAGGATTAAACATGAAACATGAAATGACAACAAGAAATATTTAGATCAGATTTAACCCCGCATGTAGATTTGCACACTTTATAAGGCCACAAAAACTCATATTTTATCAATTTATGAAATGTCCCATGAGCCTTTGCTACTTGAGTGTATGGCAGACTTTCTCCAAGTGCACAGACTAAAACAAGAGGACCATTGCACAGCTTAATCGTTAAAAATAAACGACTTTACTTAAAAAAGTATTTGTATTTCGTGTATTATATAACTGCATTTGGCCCGCAGCCATGGATAGATTTTCATTTTGGCCCCCTCGGGGAAAATGTTTGGGCACCCCTGATCTATTCATTAAAAAAATAAGAAGAAAGTTGTCAGGGTGTTAGAGTCTCTGCTTCTGAGCAGAGCTGTGCTGCTGTGTTTGGGTTTTCCTGATATCAGCCCAAGGTCTGACTGAGGCCTGTGCTGCTGAGCACTGAATGTACCTGACTGGAGTCAGTATGTAAAACTATTACAAATCTTATTTTTGCTTTACAGAAATGAGCCGTAAAAATTATCAACAGGAAACATTATTATCACCCATCTAATAAATTGTTCCATCAGTTAAAGACATTAAAATTCAAATGATTTAGTTTATTATGGGATTTTTCTCAGTTATGTATAGGGCTCATAACAACACATTACCTTCAAACATCCAATCATACTTTATTAAAAGAGAGTTGTTACAATCTTAAGGGGATAGAAAGTTTTATGAGACCTAAAGTTAAAACCAGTTTAAAGGAACAGAGTACTTCAGTCCAGGGACTTAAATTATGGAATAACCTGGAAGACGACATTAAAAATACCAGATCAATATGCATATTTTAGAGAATAAAGGTTAATATGCTGGAGAAATATGTGAATGTATGAATTGTTGTTTTTAAAGGAATAAATAAACTAAACTAAACGGTAGCTCAGATCACAATTATTGGCAAACATAGAAAAATGCAAATTAATTGTTAATGTAATTTAGTCACTTCTAACAACTTTTAAGACAGCCAATAGGGACTTTTCCGCAGGGCCGACCCTAGACATTTGGGGGCCCTACTTCACCATAAGTCGACCTAAAAGATGCACAAACCTAAATGTTGAATGTAATTATAAACCCGGTGCAGAAAGTTGGACCTCTGAGAACACAGTATACCATGGTTTACTGACTGATCTGAATGATGATGAGAATTAACTTTGCTTTCACTCTTACAGGATTCCAAATTTAAAGTTTAAACAAATATATACCATACCAATTCAACAGAATTTAAATAAAAAGGGATTATATTATGTTGAAACATTTATTCTCTAAATTATAACTGGTAACAAGCCAAGTWCATAAATGAAACATTGAATACACATTCAAATCTTAACATGATGAAGTATTTACAAAATGCAAGGCTTAACAAATGTATTAAGCATTTAGAGAAAAATGCCTTAATTTGAAACATCATAATGAAAAATTGTGGTAATTCTGATAATCATCTAAATTTACTGATGGATCTATTCATAACCAAAACTGACATGACATCATGCAACCTATAAATAAAAATACTAATAAGTTCCTAAAAGATTTGTAAAAATTTTTAAAAAAAAACACAAGTGGCTGTGTAGCAGCCGCCTGACCCGACAGAACAGCAGCCGTTCTGATCCTGCAGAGCTCTCAGACAGCCAGCTCTGCAGCCCTCAGTGACCCACAGGTGTACATCCGGCACCGCGTGTTCATGGCGTGTTTACAGACGTTTGGCTGAGATCAGGAGCCTCCCCTGGGTGGTCAGGTAGGGCCTGGTTCTCTCTTCAGCCGGGGAGCTGCTGGTGGACAAAGGGGCTCGTACTCGGTCCATGGCGCCATAATAGACCGGTGAGCAAAATTATTTTGCTTTTCCTTTTGAAGCGTAGATACAGACTGTATGACGAGCTGTTTTTTCTTCCAGCTGGCTCTTCACTGTCGGGTGCACTCAGCCCAGTTGATGTTAGCTTTGTTGAGCTGGCTACGGTTGGCTTAGCAAAGTAACGCATGACATGTAGACAAAACAAAATGAAGAAATTGAACAGACATTTAACAGACAATTTGCAAATGAAGACTGTGAAGGTTTGGACCATACAAAAAAAAGTTGTGGGCCCTTTAGGAAGTAAAGTATGTGTTTTAATATATACTATTTTGGTGCGTGTAAAAATATAATATTTTTGTCAGGTCGTTTTGTGAGCTCTGTCCGAAAGCCTGAGTGAGTCTTCTATAAAAGACTGCGCTTAACTAGGTGGGGTAAAAATTAACAATTTGTGGTGGGGAGCATGGGCCAGTTGGGATGCCCGTAATGAGGAAAAATCCATGAATTGTAATTTGTGATTTCCTGGTGGGGAATTTCATATGGTTAAAAAAAACCTCATTTAGAGGTGGGATACGACGACATTGGGAATAAATCCATGGGGTCAAACTCTTTCTTTCTACCCTTTTTTGTGTGTATATGAGTGATGTATGGTTGAGGAAAATTTGGGGCCTGTTAAGTGGGTCGTGGATGCGGTTTTTAGGTAGAGGGCTGACTGTTGAAAGGGCTTTGAATGACAAACAGCTTAAATGACATCTGTGTCTGCATACTAAGCTGTTAGACACCTTGAAATATAGTCTAATAATAATGTTGTGTCCCTAAAGAGACGGCGAGTACAAAGTAGCTGGAGAATGGCTGAGGTTGCACGCTTAAGACAAAACATTTCTTGCTGAATAAACGTTATCTACTTATTTACATTGAATGGTTTCAGGAAGGGTTTGAAAACTGAAATAGTAATAATTAGCAGTACCTGTAACTTTCTGGTGTCTTTAATTATTCTTCCTCATAATTTAAAGAAAAGAAACGATAGTGATAAAACTCTAACCTAGAGTTTGACTAATCGATGTCCACATCATGTTCCATATGGTTGCCGACTATAAACTATTTAAAATAAGAGCAGGGTGCAGGATGAAATCCATATATGACGACTTTGACGATAGGTTTCAATATGATGACTTAATGTGAAACTATTAAAACCTATAACTGAGTCTGCCAGAGCAGTGTCAAATATATCTTTGTGGTATGGCTGGATACACATTAACATTAAAGGCTGGTTATCTAAATCAAAATGGAAGCTTGACTGTATCCGGCTCCCATAAGTAAGAAATGACAGAAAGTGTGTCTCCTAAAGCGGGAAAAGGAAAAAAAAGATAATATTTTTGGTTGAAGGCTGCTGGGACCACAGGGGAAAATGTGTCATGAGTGAAGTCTTAAGATGAAATCAGTTTTGATGCACTATAGTAAATGCTACAATAGGCCTGTGTAGGACTACAGCGAAAAAGCTGTTTGATTATGATAAATGTGATAATGTACGTTTTAGATGTAGGCATTTTCCTAAACTCTAAATGATTTTAATGAGCTTATTAAAAACCTGGATTGGTACGGAAAAGCAGTTCAACAGCTAACATACCCAGTTGACATGGTAAAATTAAGTCCTGGTTTGGAGCGTAACATTGTTACAAGACACCTGCTCAAAGGAGCTGAGATATTGGTGAAATAAGAACTACTAAATAGATGACTAAAAGTAGGTTGGTTAAAAAAAATAAAAACACACTGACAGTTAACTGTGATAATATTGATTGACCCTAATTAGCAAATAGATAAGAAATGGAAGAGAATTTTCATAGATAAAGAACCAGTAATGCTATTACTGAAACAAAGATTGGGTTACAGAAAGAACATTGGAAGAATATTAAGGTAGTTGATTACCAAAATGGCAATGGCCAATCCGTAGCTTAAAATATTGTAACAGCTGGCAAAATGAATTAAATGGTGATATGATTTACAAAATTGTTCAACAGTCAGCGGAACTAAGAACCAGACCAGGAGACAGGAATAAAAAGGTAAGTGCTTTTTATTTACAGGTGCAGGGTAGTGGGTCATCAGCTGTAAGGGAATGGGGAGATGAGGTGACTATTTTGAAAGGTTCAGTCTCTTTTCAGAGATGGTTTGAATATTAATTAAAGTGTTTCTTGTCTTACAGGTCTTCTGGAGGCAAGCAGCACAAAACGGAGGAGGAATCCAAAAACACAGGTGAGTTCCTTTTAGGAAGCGTGGCGTAAACATGAAGAGGTGTTCGAGGCGTTTGGCTTTGGCAGGAGGTAATGATTGTCAAACCTGATTGGAAGTCTCTTTTCTTTGCAGGCACAAGGAGAGGAACCGTCAGTGAGGTAAATCCACCTTAGGAAACAGGACATGAACGTAAGTACAATCTTCTAAACTTAGAAACTGAGTGTGGCTTGGATACTACCAGAATGGTAAGATGTATCNATCGTTGAACCAGGGAACAAGAACAAGGTCGGGATCAAGAGGCAAAAACGAGACATGGATGAAAACGCTGGAGAACCACAGGCAAGTTGATGATAATCTGGCAGCGAACTCCTTCTTCTTGGATTTTTTTGGTGGTTGGCATCTAACTTTAAGATGCATTATCACCATCTACTGTACTGGAGTGTGGGCCAGAGTATCTAAGTTATATTCGTGAATATAGTCCTGTCTCCTTTAAAAATTTTATAAAGACTTTATTTATCTTTTCATGTTTAACTAATACCTTTTCCACTTTTAATATCTCTATATCATATTTCTTTAATTCTTGTTTTAACTTTTCTCTACTCTTCTTATATTTTTCACATTGTATTACTACATGTTCTACTGTTTCCATGCTCTTATCACATTCACAGTGTCCTGTTGGGTGTTTGCCTAATAAATGTAAAGTTTTATTCAAACCTGTATGTCCCAATCGTAACCTTGTCATTATTACTTGTTCTCTTCGATTTCCTCCTATTATTTCCATTTTTCCAACTTTCTTCTGTTTTCTAAACAAATGACGACCTTTATTACTCTCCTCCCAAATCTTCTGCCATTCAGATATTATTTGTTTCTTAATAATAGATTTCATTTCAGATTTACTAAATGTAAAATTCATAACTCTATCTTGTTTTAAAGATTGTTTAGCTAAATAATCTGCCATATTTCTATATGTTTATGAGCAGGTACCCACATAAATCTAACTATTATTTGTAACGGCAGAAGTCTAAATATGATTTCATGTATTTCATAAACAAGTTCTGTGACTTTCAGATGAGAAATTGGCAATAGACATTAATGATGACAATGAATCTGAACATATGAGTACTCTTCTTATTTTATTTTGTTCTACCCACTGTAATGCCAGCAGAATTGTTAACATTTCTACTGTGTAAACTGCTAAATGATCAGATGTTCTTTGTTTCATATGTATGTTCAACTCCGGAATTACATAAGCAAATCCTGTTTTACCTGAAACTACTTCCTTTGACCCATCCGTAAATATAACAATAATATACTCTTTATTCTATTATTTACTAATTTTATCCAGTCATTACTTTTGTTAATCTGCATTTCTTAATGTATGTCGATATCAACATATACAGTATACTGTATGTGGAAATATCCAAAAAGGAGTAGCTGAATAGGGCACTGCAGCACAATAATTCTTGTCCTGTATTTCCATTTCTTGAATACATTTATTTGCTGTCCAAGCAAAACAGTCAACTTTTCCTCTTTCCCAAAGAGGCTTTAATATTTTCACTTCTGGATGATTTTCTTCTTTATGTCCTTGTAAACTTATCCAGTAATTTATCATAAGTTGCTTCTATCTCAGTTGTAAAGGAATTTCTCACATTTCTACTTGAACTGCTATCGATGGAGATGTTTTAATAGCTCCACAGCACAATTTAAAGCTTGATTTTGTACTACTTCCAACTTATTAGGGGTCCAAGCCCGAGGAAGCAGGGTAACGCAGCTGCAAAGCAGCAGCGTTTCCATGTCTCCATCGGAGCATGGAACCCTATTGTATCTGTTCCGTTTTTTATTATTATTATTATTATTATTATTAGGGGTCCAAGCCCGAGGAAGCAGGGTAACGCAGCTGCAAAGCAGCAGCGTTTCCATGTCTCCATCGGAGCATGGAACCCTATTGTATCTGTTCCGTTTTTTATTATTATTATTATTATTATTATTATTATTATTATTATTATTTTTCTGCGGAAAAACTA
>NW_013952782.1:560826-562339 GCF_001266775.1 Austrofundulus limnaeus
CCCGTGAAGAACCAAGAGATCTGGACGAGCTGATCGCCCTTGCCATTAAAATTGACAACCGTCTTCGAGACCGTAATCGCCAGAAGAACTACAAGTCCCAGACGCCAGTGTTTTCGAGGATCCCGGAAGTACCCTCTCCACCAGATTTCAGCTGTGTTTCAGAGCCGGAACCGGAACCCATGCAGGTTGGACGCACACACCTAACACCTGAAGAAAAACAAAAACGATTTCTAGCTAAGGAATGTTTATATTGTGGAACCAAGGGACACTTTGTCGCCAACTGCCCTAATCGGGGAAAAGGGCTGACCCGCCGATAAGACAGAGGCATTCGTCGGGTCCTTCATGCTCTTCCTCTRTGTCACGTCTTGTTTTACCTGCATTAATCTGTTCTGGATTAACTAAACTCCAAATGTCAGCTYTAGTGGACTCAGGAGCAGAACAAAGTCTCATCTCCCGGGACCTGGTGGAACAATTAAAGATCCCAGTGTGCCCACTCTCTCAGCCTTTATCCGTGGCAGGAATTACTGGACAAAGATTGACGTTAATCAAGCACAAAGTATCGGACCTTCACGTCATCATCTCTGGCAATCATCACAGCAGGGGTGAGTTTTTTGTTATTGACACTACTTCACCCCAATTAGTYCTCGGTTTTCCTTGGCTCCGTCTTCATAATCCCATGTTAAATTGRGCTGAGAATAGAGTGGAGAAGTGGAGCAGTTTTTGCTTATCTAACTGTTTGAAATCCGCTGTTCCTCCTGTTTCACCTTCTGCTCCACCCCCTGAGGAAATAGATCTGTCTAAGATTCCTTCTGCTTATCATGACTTAGCGGCCGTGTTTAGCAAAAGTAAAGCCCTTTCTCTACCCCCCCATCGGCCATAGGATTGTTGTATTGATTTGCTTCCTGGTGCTCCTTTACCCACGAGTCGTCTGTATAATCTGTCTGGACCCGAACGCGAAACCATGAAAGAATACATAGAAAATTCTTTGGCATCTGGCATCATCCGTTCTTCCACTTCACCAGTAGGAGCAGGATTTTTTTTTTTTGTAAATAAGAAGGATGGTACTCTCCGCCCGTGCATTGACTATCGTAACCTCAACCAAATTACCATAAAGAATAAATATCCGCTTCCACTCATTGATTCAGTTCACGAACAGTTACATTCAGCCACCATTTTTACAAAACTCAATCTCAGAAATGCCTATCATTTGGTCAGAATAAGAGAGGGGGACGAGTGGAAGACGGCTTTCAAAACACCCTTAGGACATTTTGAATATCTTGTAATGCCTTTTGGTCTCACGAACGCTCCTGCTGTTTTCCAAGCYTTAATCAATGACGTGCTACGAGATTTTCTGGGTGACTTTGTCTTTGTTTATTTAGACGACATTTTGATTTTTTCTAAGGATCCTGACCAACACAAACACCACGTTCGCATTGTCTTACAACGCTTGTATGAGAATCAGTTGTTTGTTAAGGCTGATAAGTGCGAGTTCCATGTCCCCTCTGTGTCATTC
>NW_013952783.1:0-288 GCF_001266775.1 Austrofundulus limnaeus
TTTAAGCGGATTCAAATATGGAGACGTTACATATAAAAGAGCCGAGTGACACCAGTAGCACCATGCCAGGATTGGCGGAGGTAAGTCACTGTTAAATCTTATCACTGAAAATAAACAACATTTTGTTATGTTTGCATTGTTTGGTAGGAAACAACAAAAGCACTTAAAACTGTTTAATTATAGACATTTTATGAAACATTGTAGAAAGACTTGTTACTTTATAACTGAACCACATTTCAAAAGTAAACATGTTTGGAATCTATGAAAAATAAACACACAGCAGAGAAT
>NW_013952783.1:1024-1895 GCF_001266775.1 Austrofundulus limnaeus
CCCTACACCTGTAACCACTGTGAGAAGAGATTCAGGCAGAAGAACGCACTGAAACTTCATCAACGCATCCACACTGGTGAGAGGCCTTAATTCTGCGCCTCGTTGACATTTCAAATTCCATCTGCAAACATATTTGCTGATGAATGAAGCAGAAGATTTGAAGATTTAAAGTCTCATGTGACAAATTCTAATAAAGCAGCAAAGTATAAAAAGTATAAAAATGCTTGTTTGATAAATATTTTGTAAAATCTATCAGAAAACTTCCTCAATAATCACGGTTTCCATTCAACTTAAAAAAAAATACATCAGACCCTTCAGGGAGTGAGTTGGACTCCACCAGGGATGCCCGTTTTCATCTATTCTGTTCATCAGGGAGTCTCAGGTTTCCATCACTGCTTTTTGCAAATGATGTGGTCCGGTGGGCATCATTGTGCCGTGGTCTTCAGTTTCAGCTCTCAGTGGAGTGGTTCACAGCTGAGTCTGAAGCAACCAGGAGATCAGCACCTCCAAATCTTAATTTATGGTCCTCAATGGGAAAAGGGTGGATTGCTCTCCAGATTAAGGATGACGTTCTGCCTCAAGTGGAGCAGTTCAAGTATCTTGGGGTTTTGTTTACCAGTGAGGGAAGAATGAGATTCTTTGACTGATGCTGTGCCGCTGCTGCAGTAGTGCGGACTCTGAACTGGTCTGTTGAGGGAGCTGAGCTGTAAGGCAAAGCTCCCTGTTTACTAGTCTACGTTCCTACCCTCAGAGGTGTCAAGTAACTAAGTACAAATTGTTACTTTACTTAAGTAGACATTTGGTTATTTATACTTTAGTGGAGTAATTATTTTTCAGCCTACTTTTTACTTCTACTCCTCACATTTTAATT
>NW_013952783.1:2701-8551 GCF_001266775.1 Austrofundulus limnaeus
CAGAATAAAGTCCAAATAAAACATGAAACCAGACAGAACAGAACAATTTGATCAAAATGACCTAAGCATATTTTCAGATTTCTGGCTTTTAAAGATACATTTCGATACCTGGATCATCCTGATATGAGCGGTTCCAGTGGTAGGACTTAGTTTGTCTTCCTAATCAGAATTGATGGATATTTGGTTTGAATCTTATTTTTAGGTTATTCTAATGAGGAATATTTTATGTCATTTTAAAAAGGAAACCTCAAACAATATTTGGACAGCTGGAAAGTATAAAAAAGCTTTGTTAGCTTGCACGATAAATGACAAAAAAATAAAACTTTTCTGCTCAAAATCACGTTTTATTTTAGCTCAAATTGTGCTTCAAATAAATTCTTTAAGGCTACATTTCTGGTCTTTCACTTAAATATTTAATTATAATATTTAATAATTACATTCTGACAAAATGCAAGTGTTGCAAACCTTTTAACCAAAATGCTGCCCTTTTCTCCACATACCCTTTTTTTGACTGACATTAATCCTTGGTTTGATTGCTTGAGCTCTCCATGATAATCTCAAAAGAAAAATAATTAAGAAAATCTTCAACTCAAAGCTTAATGTGGTAAGACGAAACAAAACTGGTTGTTTTTCTTTCACAACAATCACTATAAAACGTAAACAATTTATCTGTGTCTTGATTAGAAATTTAAAATTTCATCTTAACGCAGCAAGCAAAAGAACACAACAAATGTTTAAAGCCGGATTACATTTTGTACATGTTTTAACACAACTATTGAGGTGGAGAAAATCATTACACCACCCACCACAAGATTCACCGAAACAGGTTGCTATGAGACCTGCTTTTGAGATTCGCCGAATTCCCCTTATCGCTCACCAGACACAGTTTACCTGCTCTGCTGGAGTCTCTCTGTTTCCTCACTCATGGGGAAAAAAAACGTTCAAAAATTTAAATTTAAATTTAAATTAAAAAAAAGAAAAACTAAACAAAATGAGGGCTAACTGCGGTGGGGGGTATCCAATCACTACAACCTCCAGCAAGGCAATCAATATGAGTTTAACTGTTGGCAACTCTCACTTTGGTAATTATGCTTGGGCATAATGAAATCGTATTCAAGGAGCATGACCGACATAATAATTATTCTGCTGAGGCTTCAGGACCGAAGAAAGGATGTGCTAAAATTTAAAAAAGTAATGTTAAATGTGTTAACTGTGAGGAAAAAGTGCATTTTAGACGAATTAAAAGCAAAAAAATCTAAGTTTTCAAATAATGACTGTAGATTATTTTTTTATAAAACAACAAAATCATCATTTATTATGGTAAAAACTTAGGTTTCTTTAGCAGACGTTGTATGGTCTCATAGTGGCCAAACATCTGCAGTCTGCAGTGCACAATGAAGGGACAAAAAGGAGAAAAGTGCAGTAAATTTTCAGCCGTCAGAGGCCATTGACTGCGCCGCTCTGACTGAGGAGGCAGAGTTGAGAACCATTCCACTCCGATTCATCACAGTCACACACAATCCACTCACAAGCCTTCCACCACGCTAAACGACTGTCATTATATTCCAACCAAAGTGAGTGTCGTCCTCAACAATACAACCCGCAAGATTTAAAGAACAGCTTTTGCTCTTTACTGCGGCTGCAGGTATTTCTTTATTAAAAGCTTTAAGGAAAGTATAAATACGCAGAGTGTCATCTAAAACATAAAACGTCCTCTGTGTTCGTCTACAGTCCTTTCATGTTTCTTTTCCGTGCTATGAATCATTGGGAATAAATGCTTTATTTAAAGAAAATGTTTGCGGCACGTTGTGCATTCCAAATACACACATTTGGATCCCAGTTTCAGTCAGTCCTTATTTTGCATGATATGACAGCGTGGAGTCTATCAAACAGGGTGACATACTTAGCAGGGTTCAAAAGGTAACATGTCGACTGGCGGGCTTCTCTCGGCAACCAAGATGGGATTTTATGTGTGTGACAGAAGAAGGAAGGTTTTTCTTCCAAGAGATTTAAACATGCATTTTCCAAATAATTTACCTGACTGCAAGTTTCATGCTGATAGGGTTAGAAATAAAAGACAAAAAAAAAGGATTAACAGGGACATCATGATAAGAATGCCTAAAGCTATGACCAAAAAAGGTGACATTCGGTCAACTTCAAACACCTGAAATTAAATGTATTCCCTCTCTGAGCCAGTCTGTGGATTCTCTGTTTACCTTGAAATTATACGAACTTAGAGCAGGATGATCTACTTTATATTGCAAGGGAAAGCACTTCAAAATGAACTTCAAAAAGCAAAAAAATTTCAGGAGTTTTGTTGGCGTAAGGCTACAGTGATTCAACCTTGAACAAAACTCAAATGGTTGATCTTATGCATAGAAAGCTTCATCAGGTTCATAATATAAGCAATGAATTTTGCTAATTATTATTTGTATACAACCAAAGCCTGAGCTTTAGCGGTATAGTCTGAATGCACTAGTGACAAAAGCAAAAATAATTAGTCCCAGGGCTGGGAAAATTAAATGACGGAAGTGGCCACAGTCTTTTGTTGACACTACCGGAGGACACGGGGCCAGACAGAGGTCAGCCGAGGACCACATACGGCCTGCGGGCCAGAAGTTGCTCATCCCTGGATTAGACTTTTAATTGTGAATGTTAAGGTGTTTTTTTTTGTTTGCACTGTCTATCATTTTGCTAATATATCATCTAATATAATTGTTATATGAATGTGAACTTACATTAATAAGACACACAAGGCACCAGAAGTCTGAAACCTGTTTGAAACATTTTTAATTTAGCCTTATTTTTACCAAACAGCTTCAGGCTCAGTCATCAAATTCAGTATTACCTTGACTGTTTCTAATACTGGGAACATTTTTTTGAATTGCCTTTTTTCCTAAGCATTTGGGTGACAAAGAATACATATTTAATAAGACACAATGTTCAGGGACCAAATGTTCAAAATCAAAATACCACCCAACTCTTTAGATACGCGTGGGCCCCGTCGGGTTCATTTATTTTTCATCTTAATGTAGAAAATAGCTAATTAATCTGCGAGGTGGAAGCAGATGTGGTCCTTTTTTTCGCTCAGTTTTTTATGCCGGTCTGGGAATTTGAGTTTGTGACCTTCTAAAACACAGATTCTCCTTCTCTAACCTCTATTTCACCACTCTTCTCAATGTAAAATAGACATAAATAAGAAGGCAGTATTAAAATAAATTGCACAATCCTTGACAGTACCTCTCCAGTGGAAGCTTATTGCAGCAGGTTCAATCAAATGAGGTTTCATTTTTATTATCTTTTGATTTTCTACAGAGCATTTGTGATAAAAAAAGGGAAACCATGACAACAGGACATCTGTTCAACAGTTACCTAAACCCCCTAGTTTTGCCCAAAATGTGAGCCTAAATCCAAGTGATTTGAACAGAAGATGTCTGAAATATGATGTGNATGATGCACCCAAGTGACAAGTAGTAAATGCCTTTTTTATACCTGTAAAAAAATAAAGAAAAACTGAGATTGCCATAAGCTGCAGGGATTTGTTGAATCAGCTGAATCAATATGCAATTACAAGACAAACAAGTTATTGGTATTGTTTAGTTTCAGGGGAGTAAATGGACCACAACATTAAAACACAAACCTGAGATCAATTCAAAAATATTATAGTTGTACATGTTTAAAATKATAACTTTGGTCAAACGTTCTGTACTCACGTCTATAAAATGGGTATTTTTATGCATATTACTGGAAAAAATGWGCWAAGATGTGTAAAGAAAAWCTTTGGCTTTACATTTGCAATCAATTATTACAACTACRCAAYATTTCTCAAGGATTCATTGAACCATTAGCTCATTTTTAATTAGGAAACCGTCTGCAGACTGCAGTACAGCCCACACACCACACCGCTTAGACAGCAGCACAGCACTCTGAGTACCACTTTGGGATTTAATTATCAAGCAGGCTCATCAATGAACGCTCTTTTGTGTTTATCTGATTCCTGCCAGCTTCCATCTATGTGCAGTAAGAGCGAGGCAGGGTGCACGCGCTGCCTTGAATTTTCTATTTAGAGCTGTTCATTTGGCCAACACCGAGGTTTAAAAGAWGYGTGYYGAGACGTRATTGAGGGCATCATTAGAGTGGGCTCTGCCTTGGAATGAAACTTCAATCAGACCGTTTCTGGTTTTTGGTACATTCACAGCCGGTCATTGTCATTGCTTTGCTATGGCTGTATAAGCAATACTTATTTTTGATTTGGAAATTGTTTTCTTTTTTTCTGAGTCAAAACTGTAGAATTTCCTGTTGAGTAGACATTTTTGTACCATGATGGTTTGGTTATCTGCTGCATGCTTCTAATGTCAAAGAAAACCCGCAAACTGTCCACAAACAATAAACAGACAAAAACACAGGCTGTATGTTGTGTTCCTTTGATGACACTGAGTTCATATTTCAAACATGGAGCTACCACTGGGAATATATGGCGTGGTGAATGGGTTTGGGTGAAGACACTGAGACACTGACCCTCATTCAAACCTTTGCATCCCTCAGTGTTCTGAACTTCTCCAGATCCATAAAAGGTTCCCCAATAATTATTTTTATTTGACTGCTCAGAGCCATGCAGTGGTCTTCAGTGCAAAAAGGTCTCTAATTCAATTCCACAGGCACCACACAGCCCATTGTCTTACATGTCAACCCCTTTGGACGTTTACCTGTATAAAGAGCCTCAGAATCTGTAAGACTTGAAAAAATCTGTAAGATTGCTTCATACATCTGTATACCTGCAAAATGATGTAAAATTCTTATAACTTACGGACAATCCGTACAACTTGACATGTATGCATTTTGTGGCAGTTGAGAAGGTTGTGCCCAGTTAGGACTCCAAACAGTGTACTTGAAGTTTTCCTTGTCAGGGCAATGAAACCTTTCCAAACCTGTCTACAGTCCATCAGGTTCTTCCAGCGAATTGAGTGTTGACATCTGTTCCAGGCCTGTAGGGCAGTCCTACAGACTGTTGTTGAAATACCTACAACGGATTTTGAAGTGGGCCTGGCTGCCAATTTTTGCAAGGCTCTCTTGTTACCATTAATTCCAGTATGTCCTGGTATCTTTTAACGGTAACACTGTTATCTCTCCCCAGTTGGTTGACAGCTTTGGCACACTCCCAAGCCAGTAATGATGTGACGTGTGGACCTTAGAGAATTCACATAGCAGCTTGGCTATCTGTTACCACTGGGTGTAACTTGGGGAGTTCAATGTCTTCCAAAAACCACGTCAACATGTAGAAGGACCTGTTGGCCAGACTAAAAACATTAAAGCGATTTCCTCAGATGCATGCATCTGAGTATTAAATAGAAATTTGTGTCACGTTCTGTCTGGTTTCATATTTTATTTTGACTTTATTCTGATTTTCTGTCATGTCCCTCTGTTTTCGTCCTGCCTGCCTCCACTCAGCCCCACCCACTCACACCTGATCCTCATGTTTCTTCCCCAGGTGTTTCTCGTTTTAGCTCATTAGCTATATTTTGTTCTGTGTCCTCAGTCCATGTCAGAGCTTTGATTGTTGTTTCCTGTTCATGTCCAAGCCCAAGTATCTTGCTTGCTGCCATGCCAGCCTTTTGATTTTGTTTAATAAAGCCTTTTGCACCTTTTTTTTGCCAAGATCATTTCAATTCTGCACTTTGGGTTCAAACCAAACAAGCCCTTCATGACTGAAAACACAAGGATCAGGTGTTAGTGGGCGGGGCCGAGCAGAGATAGACAGGATGAAAACAGAGGGACACGACAGAAAATCAGAATAAAGTCCAAATAAAACATGAAACCAGACAGAACAGAACATCCATCCATCCATCCATC
>NW_013952783.1:10154-33082 GCF_001266775.1 Austrofundulus limnaeus
GTCATCCAACCAGTTCCTCTTAGATGTTCCTAGATCCAGGCTAAAGTTTAGAGGTGATCGGGCCTTTGCAGTTTCTGCCCCAAACCTTTGGAATAATTTACCTCTTAGCATTCGGACTGCTGAGACTGTTGAGACTTTTAAATCTACTTAAAACTCACTTTTACTCCCTGGCCTTTCATTCTGGTAGAGTTTGAGATTCTTTTAGAGATAATGTTTTAATGTTTTTCTGTATTTTAAATTGATTTTATTGTCTACATTTATGTGTTGCTCTGTTGTTTTATTCATTTGGCTGAATTGTGAAGCACTTTGGTCAACTTTTGTTGTTTTTTATGTGCTGTATAAATAAATTGACATTGACATTGGTGAAGTGTCAGAATATGTCTTTGTGATGACTTTTAGAAATTAATTGTTAGGTTTTAGATCTTTTTGTTGTTTGTTTGTTATCTTTTTTTTTTGTGATTCTTGCCAGCAGTTCCTCGGTCAGTTTTCAGTCAGCCTGCAACACGTCACAGCTGCAGCCACTCCACTCATCCGCCCCGTTCCATGTCACACAGTTTTTACTACATCCTCAGGTGAGCATTGTTTTGGGCTTTATGCCATGTCCAACTCTCCACGGCATCTCCTTCACCGCTCTTTGAGTTTTGTTGRTTTGTAAATGTTTGGCTGCCACGCCAGCCTACTGTTTTTGTTGATAAATTCCTGGGTTTTTATTTTTGCTTGAGCTCCTTGTGTCAGTCTGCAGACATGAAYGTTCAAATGATACGTTCAGTTTTAAGATATTAGTATACAACAACATGGCAAAATATGAAAAAAGTGTACTAAGTATTTATTGGCTCTTGTGTTGTTTTTTGTACTCAAAAGTAATAAACCTGTTATATGTTTGTATGTAGAATTGAACCGGCGACACTAAACTCTTGGTTGTGTTGCATTTGTAGAATAGATTTAACATGCAAAGCATTTTTATTATTGTAGATGTCTCTTGCTTATCTGTAGCTGCTTTTTGTTTAGGTTCTTGCATTTATTTATTTATTTTTAATTAATTTATTTATTATTTCATTTTATTTTATTTATTGGGAGCTTTAATGAGTTTTCGCAGCTATCTGTTTTCTACTTGAGCATTTATGATGATCTTGGTTGAGGACTTTTCACATATAAAACTTTTCATCAGTTTAAAGAATCAAACCCTGCCAGACTGACCTTGGGTATGAGCACGTTTTATGAGGATTTTACTTTGAATGAAAGAAAATGCATTTTGCTCATCTGCTTCCATCTTGATTAGAGTGGATTATATAAAGTCTACACAACATAAGTTGCAGGACCTAAAATCAAAGGCAAATAATTCATTTGAAATAAAAATAAACATGTTTGTGTAACTGTAATGGGGGGAAAAAACATTAAATAAAAGCTCAGATTGCATACAAATTCCTGTTCGAATTTGTCAATTTATTTTAGGGCAAATGTTTAAAGATATTAAACACAGTTGTCCTGATGCATCTCAGTAATCCAGGTAAAAAATCAAAAAGAAAAAAATTGTATAGGTCTTCTGGACGGGTTCTTCTCTAATGAAACGTTTCGTCTCTCCTCCAAGAGACTTCTTCAGTCTGAGAGTTTCAGGCAAAATTCAGGCTTTTAAGCCCTGCCTCCATGTGACTGATACTCACATCACATGGCTATCGTTGACACCTAATTAACACCTATTGTTAACAGGGGGTGGAGTGATACTGGCAATAGCAGCGCTGTAGGAGGGGGACAGCTGAAAACGGAGGCCTCCACCTCTGTTTAATGATGGACGGTCTTTCTTCACAAAAATGGCTTCTTTTACTCCTCTCTCAAACCAACGTTCCTCTCTATCAAGAATGAGAACATCCTCATCTCTGAAAGAGTGACCGCTGGCCTGTAAATGAGTGAAAACTGCAGAGTTCTGGCCATTAGATGTAGCTCGTCTGTGTTGGGACATTCTTTTGAACAGTGGCTGCTTTGTTTCCCCGATGTATAACTGGTCGCAGTCCTCCTGGCACTTAACAGCATATACAACATTGCTCTGTTTGTGCCGGGGCACCGGATCTTTGGGGTGAACCAGCCTTTGCTGTAATGTGTTTTGGGGTTTGAAAGCCACTGGGAYATCATGTTTAGAAAATAAACGTCTCAGTTTCTCCGAAACACCCGCAACATACGGAATAACCACTGGTTTGGGTCTGGGTTTGGGGTCTTCATTTTCACCTGAAGGTTGCATGGAATCCTGTCTGTGTTTCCTGTCTGCTTTCAGGAAAGCCCAGTCAGGATAACCACACTGCTCCAGGGCCTGTCGTGTGTGTGATTTCTCTTTCTCCCTGGCTCCTGGGTTTGTAGGGACACTGTCTGCTCTGTGGTACAGAGTCCTGATCACTCCTAACTTGTGTTCCAGTGGGTGGTGGGAGTCAAAACGCAAATATAAACACAGTTGACACTTTTTAACTTAAACACAGAAACAGTGTAATATATTGACATTCTGAGGCCGTTCATTCAAAGTGAGGAGCAAGTTCACCATTAATGAACCGATTTACCAAATGTTACAACACAGTGAGCTTTGCACATTAAATGCTAATTTACATAGATGTGCTACAGAAAAGAGTTAAACCGCTTTCAATTGATTTCAACTAATAAAAACAGCAGGGTAGAAGTTCTAAATGGCAAACGTAGAATGTTTTACTGCCAAAAGAAAATATACAGCTGTATTCTGACCAGGCATTTTTTTCTTACGTTTCAGCCTCACTTCCATTGATTCATCAGAAACCTGCTGCAGAATCATTTTCACTGCCAAATAGTTTAAAAGGAAAAGAAGGGAAACATTGTTGTGTCTTGCACAAAGTGTCAAATGTTTGACTTGTCAGCATTAACTGCCACAGGCATTAACATTCACCTGCAGCAAACATCCGCTGCCATCTGGACGCTCTGCTTTGATGTGAAATTTCTACTTTGTGCAAACAGACATATAGCTTCATGTTTACATCACATCTGCTTTGTCTTGTAGTTGAAAAGAACCTATAGGTTTTTACAGTTTTAAAGGACTGCTGATACAACAAACAGCATTTTAAAGGGAACACAAGTGAAAAAAATAAAATAAACGAGACATACACAGCTGCAGGTTTAAATGAAACGCAATCATTTCAATCCCCAAATGACTCAATCGCTACGTTCTATTTTTTTCAGCCTTTTGAAGAGATTCAGAGTATCCACAATTTGTGCTAACACATGAGCACCCCCTGGTATCATTATAGGTGCGATAGCTGCAGCGGAATCCTATACATTTCTCTATAAATCCCTCCCTGGCAAGCAAGCAGCCTGCGTGGGTTTTTCTGAGAGTATACCTATATCACATGTGGTGCTAGATTACAGGATTTGCATTTTAAAGGGTGTCAGTTGTGGCAGCTGGATGAAGCAGGTGAACTCAATCACAGCAGTGCAACAAAAGATCTGTAACATGAGTCATACTGGGTAACCTGAATGACACGCCTGGTTCTGCCTACCACAGATCTTCTAATACTTCCAGCATGAACCCTTTTTGTTATTGCATATCATGTGAAAGGGTGAATGCAGCAATGACGTATAGACACAAAGGAGGATAAAGCCTAATGTATCATAATAGGCCTAAGACATTTTTGTAGGAAAAGCACCACTTCAGGAATAAATTATGGTGCATCAAGTCATTTTTAAAGAATTTAAAGCTTTTATGGGTAAAACGCCACTTAATCAGATTAATCTCAAGGCTTTCAAACGCAATTATTCCAACACAATAAATGAAAACGACTCGGGTTAAGTTTTTCCAGCATGTCCAAAGTTCAGCGGAGGAGACGTTTTCAGGACTGAATGAAATAATGGATTTTGAGTTGATCTTCGAAGCATGGAGTTGTCTTTCCCGGGGGGGCTGCCAGCGTTAAACTCTGATCTGTGCACTGTGACTCGCTCAAGGCTGTGTGTCTGTGGTGATATTAAAAAAGAAATATTGCTTCATAAAACCCTGCTGCGCTGCAGCCGTGACTCCTCTTAATGCAGACTGTTGCTGGAGTGTGAGAGGGGAAGTGGGATCTTTTTTTATTTTTTAATTCCATTTGTCCTTCGATTGAAAAGCCAATTAGTGTTAAGCACAGGAACCTATGACCAAACCCCTCTGCAGAGACTGAAAGACACCTTGGAGAACAACRTTTACTCGTGCAGATGCTTCAAGCAATTTGCATCATGGATTTGTGTAATGGGATTAGTAAGGACAACGCCCAACAGTAATATATACTAGGAGCGTCCTCTGCACTTACCATCTGCAGAGCAATCTGCAATTAATACACTCAGCTGTAAACATCTGGATATGTGAGCCCTGAGAGTGCAGGCAGTTTAGAAATCGAAGGCAGACAAGTAAAATACATGAAGGGCTTTTMAATATTATTTTTGTAAAATTTGAAATGTCTGGACAATAATGTCCAATACGAAMAAGGTGTGGGAAAACAAACAACTGTTAAAGATTCAAACTGTGGTACTATGCAAAAGATTTGAGTCATCCACTTTGAATTRCTTTGCATCTAAGGAGTCAAATTTTCTTGAAATCTTTCAAAATGGTCTTGAACACTAGATCTCCAGGCTTTCTGGAAGTTTTATATTGAATTTTGGCAGATTTTTTGTATTATTATTACTTTTRAAATTATCCATTCCCAATATCTAACCATAACACAGTTCAGACATGACGTTTAGACCAACAAGGCGATTGCCAGGTCTTTGCTGAATTTTAGGTTTGCTAAGTAAAATATGCAACTAAAAAAATTTACATTAAGCGCACACCCAGTGCTGGCTCTAGCCAATATGGTGCCCTAGGCAAGTTGAAGCGCAACCCCCCCCCCCCCMCACACACACACACACACCCCAAAATATGTCCCACCTACCCCAATTTGATCCCCTAAAAACAAGTTTGACAGTGTAAGGTACTATGGTAAACTTAGATTTATTGCCCCCCCCCACCCCCACTCCGCCCCCGGGTGCGAGTTGTCTGGATTTTTTGCAAAATTTACGAATTTTTAAGGCATTTTATACAGGTAAACGTCCGAAGAGGTTGACATGTATGGGACAACAAAATACAGACTTGTTGTTATTTAGTTTGTCAACACAAACTGCTACCTGAGAGGCACTACTAGCCCCTCCCCTGTCAGAGTGTCGGAGCAGGATGAGTCAATGCAACGTCAATCAAATGAGAGAGAGGGTGGGTGCGTTTGCTGCATGGGGGGGGGGTGTTTTATGGGTAGAGTAGTTTATTTTTCTTGTAATACTTCATTATAATATTTAAGTCAAAGCTATTTGAAAGCTGAGCAGAGTTACAACCAGGGATTACAAATAATTACTTTTTTATCTTCTGCAGTTCAGCGCCCCCTCCAGCAGATGGCGCTCTAGGCGACCGCCTAGTTCGCCTATGCCAAGAGCCGGCTCTGTGCACACCTGCATTTCAGTAYCTCATTTTAGCTATATGGAAAACAGCAGAAGTGAACTTTTTCAGTCTTTTTCTAATATATAAATATGTTTTCATGTGTTGCAATGAGAACCTTTAAATACTTTGTACACTACTTTACTGCAGCTAGAACCAGCACAAAGCTGAATCAGTGGTGTAACTGGGATTGTTTGTGGAAGTCACACAAATAGTGAGAGAAGTTTCAGGACTCCGGTAGGTGGCAGTGAATGTTCTCAGGTATAGGAGGGCAGGTTGAGTGTGTGTTTGTGTGAAAGGCGGGAGGACGTGTGTGTGCTCCTCTTCTTGCACAAGCGCTCCATGTTGCGTAGTCCGGGAAAACTGGCGTGGTTTAGTAGCCGAGCGGTCAGGGAGTGGATGTGAGTGAGTGTGTGTGGATGTGTGTGTGTGTGAGAGAGAGAGAGCCAGTGACAGAGTTGCGGCAGGGCAGCTCAGATTCTTTTTTTTTTTTTAAAGTGCCTGTGGCTGCACTCCGCCGGTTCACGCGCACTCCTCCTCGGACCGCCGGAGAGAGTCGCGCGACGAGACTTGTAGGGGGACACGCGCCGAAACCTCTGTCGCGAGCGTGACCCCCGAGGATTCCCACTTTTTCTCTGTGGCGGACTCTCGTTGCGCCGGCGGAACAACCAAAACATAAAAAAAGGTGGAACTAAAACTAACATTCATTGACTTCAGAGCGATGAACTGGCAGAATGGCCAAGTGGTTCAAGGAGCACCTAGGATTCAAAACTACCAAAGCACCCCCTCCGGCGCCTCCGAAGCCGGACTACAGACACTGTCACACCGGTGTGCCCGGTGCGCCGAGCGGCTCCGGGGCCACCTTCCCGAGCTCGGCTCAGCCGGACATCCTCACTGCTTACAAACTCCAAAAAGAGCTGGACTTCGAGGACCCGTACACTCCAGGTGGAAACATTTCCTTCGTGTCGAGCTTGAACACTGTGGCGGCTTCGGACAAGTACGTGTCGCCGAAACACCGACTTATCAAGGTGGAAACAGTCGAAAAGAGCCCGGCTCCGGGCGGGGGTGTCACCGTCACCCAGGCTGTAGCTGTAGGCAGCGTTAAATCTCCTACTTCACCTCTGTCGGAGCACGACAACAAGGAAAAGGTGGGTAAAGTTTGTCAGGGAGCAGAACGCTTTTATTTGTCTCGTTTTCATTGAAAAAAAAAAAAAAAACCTGGTTTGTTTTCGAGCCAGACAATGAATCGTTACAACTGGCAGAACTTGTTATCTCCAGCCTCACGTGTTGCGAAATGTCCACTGAGTGGAATCCAGAGGGAGTGCTGCTGCTTCCTGCAGCTCCTCACGTCTCAACTCTTCCCCATTTTTATTCCCCACAACTTTTAAAACTCAGGCAAGTTTTGTCAGTGAAAAGCTGCCCCATGCGTTTATTTCAGAGTTAATGGATGTGATCGTTTGACACAGTTGTCTGAATCTGGATCAGTGGACTTGTGGGGGAGTGTGATCCCCCCCACCAGCCCAGGAGTGGGTTCTGTCCTATAACACCAGGAGGAATGTCTCAGTCACAAATGTGTGCTGAAATATTTGTGGCACCTTCACCCTTCCCCTTTACTTCCTCCTCTACTTTTGTTTGCCTTTGCACCTGTCTTGTGACATGTGGTAACTTACTTACTCAGTGTTGCAGTTTGTCACAAGGAGTCTCTGTAAAACATGGTTGTGTTTTTTTGTTTTCTTTTTTCACCCATCCATGACTTGAACACAAAAAGRCAACTGCATCTGTCATGAGCAGAAAGAAGTAAGGCACGGGGCGTCAAGTATAACATAACAGCTAAGGTTTTCATTATTTAGCTCACTTTGTGAAATTAGAATCCTAGTTACAAAAAATTGCACTATTTTTTATTGTTAGCTCACTGCTTTTACATTTTGCTTATTTTATTTTTTTTTACTAAATGTTAAATGCTATATGCAGCTATGGAATTCTAAACCTAAATGTGTCAGTCTAATTTAAATGTTGCAAATAAAGCTTTGTTTCACTCTTAAATTCTTATGTATAAGAATTTAAGAGTGAAACAAAGCCTTTGTCGTCAGTATGCAGCTTTTGTTATGATGTCATCTTCCTGTGACAAAACCATTAACACAGCTAAAGCTGGCATTTAAAATTTATATCAAAATGTGCCCTTTGAAARTGATATGGATCGTGCCTGTGGACCAGCAGTTTGAAGTGCAGCTCAGACACCGGTTGCAACTGTTGATTTGATGTTTTGTGGGGAAGCGTTAGCAGCTGCTATCGTCTCAGGATGATGATGTTCTAAAAAAAAACGTGAGCGCCAACGGCAAAGGCTCTGTTCCATTCTGAAACACTTCAGCATTTAGCCACACCATCTTAAGATTTAATGTTTAGATTTAGATTTACACATTTAGATTCAGGATTTAATCCATCCATCCAAACATTTTCTGTACACGCTTATTCCTTTCAGGGTCACGTGGGTCACTGGTGCCCATATCCAGCAGTCACAGTGCGAGGGGTGGGGTACACCCTGGACAATATTTATATATATATATTTAACATTTAAATGTTACATTTGAAAAAAAAAAAGGTAAAGAAAAAGAGCAGTGAACTAAATTACAATAAAATGTTACTAGTGGAAAATTTTCAAATATTTTACACTCCTACAGACCAAATGGACAGTTGTGATGGACTTGCGACCTGTCCAGGGTGTACCCCACCCTGGACACAGTGACTGCTGAATATGTGCACCAGTGACCCGACCCCCTGACCCTGAAATGAAGAAGTGGGTAAAAGATTTTTACATTCAGAAAGGGAGCTAAATATTGAAAATTTTTACCATTTTATTTTACACTTAGTGCCCATAGTCAGGATTTATTTTTCCATTCTGTCTGTTTGAAGTTCGTAGTAAATCACGAAAAAAAAATCACAAACCCACTGCAGCAACTCAAGCTAATTAAACTGATCAGTGTGCACTATTGTGATTCGTTTCCCATCCAAGTCATCTCAAATTTGGTATGGTTCTCCTCCTGCATACTTTGTCCTACAGCAGCCATTGTAATTTATATCTGTAAAGCTCCTGTGCCAAATGATGGCTATGCCTTTTGGTGCCTGTAAAACTTATAGTTTTTGAAATATTAATGTTTAATAAATTATAATGGCAGTCAATGGAGCCTTGTATTGGTCCAATACTGCCCCCTGCTGCATCTACATAATATGGTACTGCACCATAGTTTCATAATATTCAAACTCAGTAGTTCAGTGATTACAATATTAATATGATTGTATTTTGATGTTTTACTGTAATAATGTCTTAATATTGTCCAATTGTTGCAATATATTGCAGTTTAGTGTCAAAGATTGCATTGGCAATGTGGCCYCTTTCTGCACACATACAAACCAACCCCTGGCACAACCCTCTGCCACAGCTCCATCAGTCTAATGGTCTATGTCATGGACTTTCATGCGGGAGAWCAGGGTTCAAAACCCAGCTAAAGCAACTTTAACAAAAAATCTCTTTGAACTTCATATTGTCACACAATTCCCTTAATTACAAACACCTGCTGAYGTGACAGGCAGAAGCTGGTATGGAAAACACATTTGAACTTGGTCAAAGTTCATTCTGCAAGTCCAATGCTGCAGGCAAAGCCATGCACACTTGTTTTTACGTCGTAAAAACCCATGTCTAGTTACAATTGTGTCTCATTTGCTGAAGCTTATTTAAATCTCCTTTTTTATAAAGTCAGGGATACAGTTACCTCTGCCTCTCAAAACGTCTCRCATCATGTGCTCACATAGCTGCGGTGGACAGGCATTTGACGGACAACTATGAGCCAGATACTTCACACCCCAGCTGTATGAATGATGTTATGGATGGGCCAAACCAGTACTGACAGCTGGGGAGCTTAGGCTATGTGCCAAGAGAACGGTTTAAGGGTTTCTTGTCAGGTGGTGACGGTTGAAAAATAAATAAATAAAATTGCTGCAGTAGTGAAAACAGGGAAACTGTAAAATGATGACGCACCAGAGATGTCTCCTTAAAAACACCGTTGACTGTCCTTTGGAGTAAACTACTTTATTGGGAGGGTGTTCTACACGAGGAAGCTCAGAGTTTTCTCTCTGACCATGATAATCGTTTGTAAATCCTCCGGTAGAAAAACTCTCCAGGTGCGGCTGTGAATAAAGTGTTGTTYCAACAGTCTCTGTGGGAGGATGAGCTTGTTTGCAGTGCGTCTCTATCGTTTGTTTTTCAGGTTATTGCCTGGTRTTAAAAGGCAGTAAGTGGGYGGCGTACTTGTTTGGAGGTGCCTCGTGCTAAAGTGGTTTTCGTGCTAACTTTTGTGCCRCTGTRTTCGTGTAAATAGGGAGTGATTTCTGAACAGCTTGTCGCTAATAAGCACACGGATATTCACACATTGCGTGCATGACTGTTTAACAGTGCTTGTTTTAGTCAACCTAATGCTTTTAATGCTGATAGCTGAAACYGAGCAAAAGAGCACACGAGTGTCTTAACTGCACTGCTTGGTTACATTGATGTTTTAATTACTTGACTCATGAATGCTAATTATATCGCTGCTTACCTAATGCCTGAAATGCCAATACCAGCATCAAGGGAATTTTCTCAGTCGCTTTCTATTCAGCAGACTCCTTTAAAGAGGGAGAAGCCTAATAAGTAAGTTTTCATTCCCAAATTAAAATGTCTTCTTTTAAATTTTTTGTCTTGTTTAATCAATCTGAATAATTATTATTTTTCTTATTTTGGGTTCGATGCAGGGTTATCAGTATTATTCGCAGCATGGTGTGGTGCATTTTGTTTTTAATTATGCTGAGCCCTTCATGGTAGGGTTAGCCAAGAGAGATGATCAATTATCATCCTGCCTCGAAACTAATTAAAGGCCTCATCTCCCAGCTCATCGCTCTACTCAGCACTAAACTAACTTCTCTCAAGGACGCTGGAAAGTGACGACTGGCTCCGCTCCAACCTGTGTAAACAAAAGTTGTGTGGCGCTGACTGACAATCGTCAGAGTCTGTTTGGTCACCTGGGAGACTTCACGTTTGGCTCAGAGTTCGTTTTGACTCAGTCGTACGACGAGTCGGCTTGTACATCAGTCTACAGAAGCTGTTGGACGCGACGTCAAAAACCTTTATGGTGCTGCCAGCAAAGCCATCTGGATAAATAAAGTGATCAACCTAACTCCAGCGTGAGTTCCAAAAAATAAGATAAAACGTGTAAATAAATTGTAAAGATATTTCATACACRGTGTTCTGTGAAGATCCGGGCAGCTGGTCAGCCCAAACAAGCATAAAACTTACCTGAACAGATAGATTGGAGAGGGGTGACCTGTTATTTGTCAGTAGTAAATTATAAAGAATCCAGCAGCAATAAACAAGATGTTTTGATTGTTTTGCTGAACAGCAACAGTGAAAAACACTAAAAATCTAAAACAGGTGTCCAGCCCTGATCCGTAAGGATCACTATCCTTTATATTTTAGAGGCGCCTCTGCTCCAACATACCTGGTTTGAATGAATGGGTATGGGTAGGTGCACAACACCTTGCTAAAACACCACATGTAATTAAATTTGAAGCTGACTCTCAGAGAACTCTGTGATTTTAGGAAAAAAAATTAAAGTCAAATGGAGACACAAGTCTGTGTGTATTATCTGGGACATATTAATCTTTAATAATATAGCGTTAATATTATTTAATAATAAGAACTAAAGGTGCTGCTCCTATAAGCATCAGGAGTTCACGTGCAAGTTACACATGTCTATAATTCAACAACAATGCTTCAAACACATTAACATTTAAATAATACAAAGAAGGTCGGCGTCAAGCTGCCTCTGAGCCTCCGCTTTGAAAACGACAGTCAAGTGATCTCTCGTGCTTTTGTTGTGTGTGTGTGTGTGTGTGTGTGAACACACACTGTGTTACGATGGAAATGCTTGCAAGGTGCTTTCAGACATTTAAATAAATATGTAATCCTCGATGGAAAAACGTCCGGGACACGCGTATACCTCACACCTGCCGTCTTAATCTGACTCAAGGTTGCACACACCAGCTGTCAATCAAAGAATGACCTGCCCTACTCTGTTCTGATTGGGTAAAACTTTGACCGTGRTTCTCTTTACTGGTTGAAAGAGCCGTCAGTTTAATCCTTGTATGGCAGAAGTTTTCTCTCCCTTTCATTTTTACAAATGAAGACATCCATCRTGGAGGAAAACTTCAATCCAGGTCTTTTTACTACTAGGAGGCATGATCTGTTTGCCCGAAAACAAAACGAAACAAAAACTAAACGTTGTTTCGGACAACCTAAAGGCCTCTATGGCGACTTGTTATGAATTAGTTTTTTGTTTTACCCGTTTGAAATAAGGACCAGAAGATAAAAGACTGATAAATATGGACAAACTGGGGACGTGACCTTTCCTCTTTTATCCACAATTTCCTCTCGAGCTGATGCACTCATTTTCTCTTTTCACTCCACGTCTTTTATTTTTATTTTTTTGAAGCAGTTGTGAGACGTTGCCACTGCTCTTGCTTGGCTGGGCCGTGACTGGCTAAAGCTGTTCCTCTGCCTACATCCCCCAGAATACTGTGCAGTTCTGGATCAGAGTTCAATGAAATGATCTACATTCTAGTGGACAAATTTTCTATCGATACTGATTATGTGTTTATCACGATGGATACCGTATTGTTTAATCACCCAGCCCTAGACTCAGGTGTGATAGAGCAGGGAAACTAGTAGAACATGCAGGATAATGGACCTCGAGGACCAGGATTGGACACCCCTGATCTAAACTTAAGTTTGTAAAGATCAGATTGAGTTTGAGTTTATATCTTAATGCAACATCTTCCACCTTATGTTCTTCAATTCGCGAAGGCTCGTTTGACCAGGCCACTGATTGTCGTGCCTTCTGAGCATGACTTAACTCTGCTCAGCAATTTTTTCCCCCAGCACCCTGAATGCCTTCGCTTGACATTTCACCCCACTACTCCAGAACCCACTAAGGGCTTTATAAATGCATCCCACCGGCCACTTACACTCTCATCTCTGCCGCTGATAAGAGAAATGTCGAGCACAGGCGTTGACATCACCTGGGTTTGTGAGAGTGCTTTTTTTCTTCAGGGAACCAGAAAGTGGATAAAAAAAAACATCAGAGTCCATCATGGTTTTTTAGAGCGGCATTTTTTAGTTGCAGTCCCCTGCTGCTTTGAATCGGGACTGGTGAGGTAGATAACGGACAGGTTCATAGAGCCCRGGGAGGTTTTGGCCTTGTTGCTCTTATATTCATTTTTTATACATATTCTAAAATAGTCAGGTCAGATTGAATAAACACTGTGCAAAATGTATAGTAGGTTTTTAAAGGCAGAGATGGTGTTTTAAATAAATTTCCCTGCTTGTGTGACAGCTTAATGCATAGGTTGAAATAATTAACAGACTGATGAGAAAGCTGTGTTTGGATCTTGCATCTGTTGTTTTACATAATCAATGAGGGGCACATTTTGACTCACATTTTTCAAGTGAGAAGGTAATTAGTAGGATTTGTGTTTATGTTGGTTACTCTAGCTAAAAAAACAGTAATATCGGGACAGCGATATTGTTCCCATGAAACTTTATGAATGTGAGAGGGTAGACTTTTAGTTTTACTCTCCATTCATACAAGTGTCAAAAGAATGCAGAGCATTTCCTAAAGTATTTGAAGAATTTCTTATAATCATCCARAATTGTTTTATTGCCAAGCATATTTTATGTTCAACCTCCTTCCTATGATTTCACTGACAAAAGAGCACTGCAGTGCATTCCTGACCTGAAATATGGAGCGTTTTGAAGGAAGTATCATACTACGACAGTGGAGGATTTCCTGAAAGTTGATCTCAGATKTTTTCTTTTCTATTTTGATGAACATTTTGGCTCAAATGAGTGTAGTACCCAGGCATAGTTAAGTTTTATTTACTACCATCAACCACAAGCACATAAAAAAGTTATAGGTCTGGGAAATGATGGCCTTTAGCCATTGTTTTTCTTTTATTTTCTTCTTTCCATCTGAGAGTCGCCTTCTTTTCACTTTAAAGAGTCCCAATGGAGTCTGCTTGTGTTTGTGTTGCTCGATGTGCTTTTTTTCTAACTTTGTGCCAGAACATCGGTCACATGACTCCACCAGGTCACAATTAGCCTTCAGACTGGTGCTGCAGCTCTGGCCGCAGGGGAGTTGTAGACACATGGCTCTGTTTTGTTTAATGACAGTGTGTGTAGCTGAGTGTAGAACGGAGGAGCCCTGGTCTGCAGGCAGATCGTCACACACAGATTAAAATGAAACAAATAAGGCTGCCTGCCATCTGAGAGCGAAAGAGAAGGTTTGTATAAAGTAGTGGATTTATATTTTTTAATATTTTTCCCCTAATTTTTAGTTATTCCTGCCCTCCACCAGCTGTAACTCCTATCTTGTTCAGGTCAGCAGTAAAGTATTGAAGATGATTTGCTTTTTCTGTCTTGTTGAACAAATGCAGAATGTTATTTTTGCGTCACACTACAGGAGACAGCCAGAAGTACATCTCACTGAAAGAGGTGCCCTGTGATCTATATGTCCACCACAAAACTGAACACCTCCATGGCTGCTTTTATGGCCTTGCAAACTTTAATCATATAAGTTTTTTTTATGAGAAAAGAATGTGGTAAATGTCAATTTATCTTTTAATATGACTCATCTTACACGTGTTAAGGTTATATCTTGATATTCTCTTTTTAAGGACATTGTAGAGATATAAATGCTGTGTACAGTTCAGTTGCTTGGTGTAAAATAAGAAATGACTTGGTAACTCTAGGATTAAGGAAGTGCTGTTTTCCTGACAGGAAGTGTTTACAGCTTGGTGACATTCCCTTTTTAACTTGACAAGTCTGTGCTCGCCCCTTTGTGGAGATGAGATTGCTTGATTGTTTGATGAAATATAAGCAAGGCTAATGCTCCCGGCTGTTTTGACTTAAGCATAAGCGGTGCCTGGGTCCATTCAGGTTTTTTTTTTATTTTTTTGTGGAAATGATTGTCTCTCAGTCAGCTTTGTATAGATTTACTCAACTTACATTAGGTTTACTGTACAGAGAGGTGGGAAGTCATGCTGTGGCACTCCACCCTGTTTTCATGTAGTCAAAAGTAGCAGAGTCTAAGTGTAGAGAGCTTAAGCCAGCCTCACGTAACATTACAAAATGTCTAGCTTTGTTTACGGACAGACTCGAGCGTCTTTTCCTCCCAGCTCTGTTAAGAACACCCAAACTCAAAGCTTCCCCCCAGAGGAAACCACCACATTGTCTCATGAAGCTTTACTTTCCTAATCATGTCAGTTTTTATCATATGGAAATTGAAATAGGCAGTTAGGCTTTTTAAAAAATTATTTATGCATTTATTTTTTTGTGGTGGTTGTTGTGGAAGCATCAAATAGGAGTGATTGTCAGCATACTTGCTTTCTTAAAAGTATATATTTCTTGCAGAGATTCAAACCAAAGTTTTGAGGGAAAATGGTGTGAATGGAAAAAGTTTTTATAGGGATGCCAATTAACAGCTTTTATCACAGTACAAAATTATATTGATTTGTTTGGATGCTGATACTGTTTCTCTTTTACAAAATCTGACATATGATATCAATTCAGTTCATAAATCTGTGATGGATATGATGTGATATCATATGCACATCTAACCCAATCATTTAAATGACTGTGTTAGATGTGCATATATCAGTCCGCATCGGGCATATGATGATGATGATGCTGATGATATGAATCAATGTTTTCATTTTGCCTTGATGTATTTCAACCATTAATCAATAATTAAACAATATATTGACGTGGATTGATGTATTGTTTCACCCCCACTTGCAAATAAGGACATTCCATTTTGACTACTGGATTTTAAGACCCTCATGTTATGACTCCTAATCTGGGAAATCAAGCACAGATGTTTCATAAGTCTGTCAGTTGATTTGTTCTGGGATTCATGCATGTTCAGATCATATGTGCTTCCTGAAAGTTGATTGGTTCTGGGTCCACATCTGCACAAACCATCACTCCCATGTAGAGATATACTGCTTGTTTTGCATTTCACATCAACAGATTTTTGCCAAATGAATTTCTGCAGATTTGTTGTACTCYGTTGAACTTGTGACCTACTAAAACATACCATAAGTTGCCACAAAATACACTTCTCTCATTTAATCCTTGTGTCCACCATTATTTCAGAATTTTCACCACATTGGTAGCCAGTCTGAGGACTAATCACTTGTTCACACTTCCAAAGGATTACTATATTTTAAAMAATTCCGGTACTCTACCATGACTTTTAAGCCACACCACTTACTATATGGGGGAAAAAAACACTGCCAATAAATCTATCACACAGGGATGGGGACAGAGAAAGGAAATTGGATTTTGCCAAGCGTGTCGTCAAGTACTTAATCTTTAATATCTGTCGCATATTAACAGGTCCTTTATATGGTGCAACCCACAGGTTCCTCTTTTCTCTCTGCTGGGGGTCTTGAGTGGCTGTGCGGATTGGTTTTCAATGAATGAGGTCCTTCGGGACAAGTTGAGGTGCCTTTTTGTGCTTCACTGCTTTGGGTGCTAACAAAAGATGCAGTCATTCATCAGTAGACGCGAGCAGGCAGAATGGGGAATATACTGAACGTTTAGCATTTCAAAAGTGTCAAAGGCAAAGCATTATACCATTCATATTTTGCAAAGAATGAATGAACAGGAAGTATAGTTCTGCTTAGGCTGTTTGAAGAGTTGTATTGACATAATTAGTTACTCAGAGGAATCACAGTGTGACTTTATTGTCTGACAGTTTTATTGCAGTGGTTCCCAACCTTTTTAGACTTGTATACCCCCTGAGCCATTTTGTCATACCACTAGTACCCCCTCAGTGAAACGTAATGATGATTCTCCAAAACTATAATGTGCAACAGTCCTATTTTTATTAATATTTTTACACACCTGGGAAAATTTTCCATGTACCCYCTGYAATATGCTCACTTACCCCTGGTTGAGAACCACTGTTTTATTGTACCAAGTTGGTCAGCGCAACTTTTTCTTCTCAGTCTCAGTAGTGTAGCATTTTCATTTTAAATCTTTACTTTATCTTTTGTCATTTTAAAACTATCTATTAATATTCTGTTCATGTACAGTACTTGTGAGGTAAAACAATTTACTGACACATCCTTGATTTGCTGTTGCTATTCATCTACATTCTATTAATTTTATGTTGCTTTGTGCCAAGCACAGTATAGAGAATTTAATTGAAGTTATTGTTAGTATAGTTTTCTTTTTCTACTTAAAGTATAGTTGCTAGAAGGTGCTTGTCATTTTCTGCAAGGTCACAAAGAGTTAACTTTAACATATTTAAATGAAAACTGATTACAAATAAAAGCCATGCTAATCTTGCACTAACTGAGGTCTTATCAAAAGCTTTTCCCATGTTGGCATCTGTGCAACTTGGGTGCACACACATCTGACTGGCATTTATATTTGTATTTTTAACTGTTTATAAAGCTATGATTGGAAACATGTAAAACTAAAAATCCCACATTGGCTTCAGAATGCTTGGTAACCACATGTGGTGGCAAGATGAGAAATAGCAATTGATATGCATTCAGTATGTATTTCATGTCTTTCTCATTTTATACAAAGCTATTTTTGTTCCTGGTAAATTGTGGTGCGTTGGTATCAGAGTTACTGCATGTGGAAGCATTCCCAACAATCCCGCAAAAAAGGAACCAGGTTTACCCTGGTGGCGTGCAGACGGCGGTTCACATGGGGCGAGAATGAGAAGATTAAAAGAACCAACACTTTATGTGGTTTAGAATGTAATTGGAGAGATGGGCATTTAGTAAATAAGGTGACGTGCATGGCGCAGATGTTTCTGARCTCATTCAGAAATGTGCCAAACTGATGGTGGAGCTCACTGATGTGTGGAAAGAAATGCCTAATCCAGCTATATTACAAATAAGGTGTGGGAGGCTTTGGGCCCATCGCAAATGAAGTCAGTGTTTTTGTATTGTTGAGTCACAGTGTTAAGTAGCATGCTTACTGAGGCTGAATTGCTACTCCTGTTGGGTTAAAAGCAAACAAACATACCCAGAAATGAGCAGAATCTTTATTTATCTCCTRTAAAGTGGTCTTCATCAGTTTGCAGACTGCAGTTTGTGACTGAGTGCAAAACAACGCCTTTATAGCAAACACATAYGTTTGATTAGGTACCTCTTCAGRCTCCTAAGTAGGCCTTCAMAGGAGGCACATCACTCTTCAAAGCTCCCAGAGAGACAGAATGCTCTAGTGGCAACAGGGTTTCTCAGACARCATTTTAATAAAGTTTCATTAATGTCRTGGTTGTRCAGTGGGAAACGCGCTCCTGCCTTGTCTCTCCATATGATGGGAAGCCGGTTTCTCATCAGCCTAAACTGTGTGGGAGATGTAGAAGCCAGCAGGGCTCTGTCTTCATATGGGGCTCTGAATTGTTGTAACAAGATTTGAGTTTGCTTCCTTCATACRTGAAACAATCTCATCCGTATAAACTGTATTATTATGTCAACAATGAAGCTAGGATCTCTTTTTTTATTTATCTTGAGGGAGTGTTTCCTGTCTCGAGTGCTCTTTTTTATGTCTGATGATTGCACACGTACACACGAACACACATACACAGCATTCATTGTGTGTTTACAGACGAGAAAGTCAAGGAACTGCGGTACTTTGGTTCAGTTTTGTGCGTTTGGCTCTTATGAACATTAAACATTAAAAATAACTTTTTACATGTTAGTCTGTTCACTGCACTGTATTAAGGTAAAAAATAGAATGTCTTTATCCATTGTCTCTCCCCACCCTTCCTATCTCTCTGTCATGACTGTCTTTCCTCACAATGGAGGCATGTTTTCTTATTGTCACACTGAAGAACAAAGACCAGTAGCAACAACAAAAGCAAAGGCAAAAAAAAACAAAAAGAAAAAAAGGCAAAAAAAAACAAAAAGAAAAAAGAAAAAAAAACCTTTTGAAATACTGTAATGCAATTGAACGGCTAAGCACTGAGTTGTATTAGGTTATCAGACTGAAGAACAAAAACTAGTAGCAACAACAAAAGCAAAGGCAAAAAAAAACAAAAAGAAAAAAAAAAAAAAAACCTTTTGAAATACTGTAATGCAATTGAACGGCTAAGCACTGAGTTGTATTAGGTTATCAGTGGCTGAAATCCCTTGTGGCGTGAGACATAAATCAAATACGTCAGTCCTTTTTTTCTTCCATCTCCTCCCTCTTTCTACAGCCTGCTGACTTTTCTGGCAGTCCCACRAGGGCTTTAACCTTGACTAACCCCTGACGCATTCAGTTCTTCCAGGACTAGTCGTGACATTAAAATCATGATTCTGATTGCTTTYGTTTTGCCAGTACTCCGTAACTTTACAAGTCGGCTTTTAATTGCTTGTGCTTTTCATTGATTATTGTTAAATGACCACACTGAATGTGCTACTCTAAAGGCGGYGGCTTATTTTCTGTTTAATRCAACCAAAAATCCATCCAGGGGCTCAAATTTCAYCTAATGTGSTTTATGAAATGTTTATTCTTTTGTCCCTTATTATYGTGTAAGCTAGCTGAACCTGCRATGCATTAAAACTGCTGGAGGAGAATATYTCTCTCTTCTAATGGAAGATCTGAGCCAAATAAAAGTGTAATCCTAGACGCTTTAGTGTCATCGCCAACACTGAGCCAAAGTGGCAGGTGCCTGCTATGGTYTTTGCTAATGTTCATCTCTCTGTTCCCACTGATTTTGAGGTCGGACTCATCGCCTCAGAGCCCAAGTGCAACTCAAAATTCCCTTTTGCCATTTCTTGTGTGAGTTGTTAGAGTTGAGGCAGGTACAAGTCAAATCCAGCCATGGTCTGAGCTCTGGAATCAGTAATTTAATAAGCTCTCTCTCTCTCTCTCTCAGTGCTACAGAGCAGTGAAAGACCCATCTACCACAGGGATGTGACCTTAGCTTGTCAGAGAGCTTTATGAGATTCATCTGGACTTACATCACAACCTAGCAAAAGCCTGATATATGGAAGCACTGCAGCGCTGACGGGGGGATTTTACTTTCATGACAAGTGTGGCTTGGCTGTGGTCCTGACACACCCTGGCATGCCACAAGGCAGATGGTGAGTCCCCAGGAACTGCTACACCCCTGTTCTCACAACTTCGAGCTCCTCCTCCTGTTGAGCAGTCATTAGTGCAATGGAACAGGAAGGACACATTGGAACAAGTAGGAAATATTAAGCACATCCTTCAGCATAAAATGAGCAAAGATTCAGCRGCAAATTGTAGGGCGTTTATAGAGTTGCACATTATTATTGTTCATAAATCACCAGATGGAGGTGACAACAATATTGGTGCCTTTTTTTTGTTGCTTTCAAAATCAGTGTACACTAGATATTTCTTAAAACCATAATACTGCTGGATATCTTGTCCCAGCGAGCAAGCAAGGCGGGCTGTATTTTTCAACTGTCAAATTGAAGAATTGGGTTTTATCCCTCACTGCATTTAATCCTCCTGTCCAACGCTATCAGAAGGTTTCATCACATTCTCAGGCTTGGTTTGTCCTACATTTATGTCAACAGGAAAGGCAAAAGGATGATGTCATGTGTTTGGCATGGCTTTGTGCATAACTCAATAAGTTATTCTCATTATTTCCTGAAGCATGTCCAAACATCGTTTGGTTTATGATGAAGGTGCAGCAAGGTAGCTCGAGTCAACGAGTGCGTTTTGTTAAAGCGTAACTTTGGGCAAATATTCAGCAATATTTGCTCTGCAATCTAAAATAGTGGAAAGCATCACAAAGTAGAGAACATAAGTTTTTCATCTACTATCTGGGAACTGTGGATTTTACCTGTTTGTTCAAACAAGCGTGATTGTGTTGCTTGAGTAAAAAAGAAAAAAACCTCCGACTGTATATCAGAAAATATAAAAATCTGTATCTTATGTCTACTAGTCTTTATCGCCTAAGTTATTGATGTTTTTTTTAAATTTGAGTGAAAATGACTTGTTTTTAAGCCTGGGCTGTAGTTGTCTTTGTATCAGAGGTGAATTTGGCACACAGTTTGAGTACTGATGGCTGAGTTTTCATGCAACAAGGGGCATGATGGTAATGGTGGTGAACACAGAATGCATAATTTCCTGGTGTCTCTTGAGGTGCAAATATGGGTCTTGTCAAATTGACTAAATTTTAATCAAACCTGTGCACACATTGCATATACTTTATGTGAACCAAAAACAAACAAGGAAAATGTTTGTATTAGATTTCTCCCTCTGCTTGAAGTCACAGAAGCAAAACATTCAAGGAACCCCTAATTACCCCRTAGCAAAAAAAAAGTTATTTCCCTGCAAACAGATGGAGAGGGAGTCCTAGAGAAAGCAGATTTACCACACGGCTGCTGTTGTGAACACATTCATGGCATAGACGTCCTCTGTTTATTATTGTTTAATCCATGTATGAGGTGATTTGTGCAGGAATTTACCTGCCAGAACTACTTTGTCACTAAGTGGCTTACAAATTATTCTCAGTGAACCTACTGGTATGTTGCACCTGGAACCTTATCAACATGTCTCCTGTTAAAAATTAATTGCTGAGTTCAAAAGACACTCAACATCAGTGTTGTTACTTGAAATATCTGGGTTACTTCCAGGTTAATGTGGGTGTGTGTGTGTGGGTGGGGGGTCATTCTCATTGTTGGCCCACATTTTGATGTTTTTTGAAAAAAGTGTGTTCTCTCTCTGTGGCAGCAATGTTTAGTGGTGGTTCTTAGGAAATCTCGCTTGGTGGAGTCGCAGCGTGGCAGGCATGAGGCACAGTCCACGTCCACTCCTCCCCCCACCCAGCTCCGTCCAGCTGATGAGTGATGAGCTTGTTTATAATGAAACCAAATCTCTTCCTGTTAGACATGAGTCATCGGGTGTAGAGCAAATCATTAACATTGTTACATGCTTGCTGAGGTGTTTTCCAATATTCTGTACTGGGATTAACCTTAAAAACTCTTCAGGATGCTTTCAAATTGGAGAAAATGCTGTGCCCTCTTCACCCGTTTGGAGATGGGTAGATTTAAACCATTAGCTGCATTAGAGTCTAACGACTGGTCTAGACTCCTGCGGTTGCCCAACCTCGTTTAGATCTACTGTCCAAGAGCACAAATGGCTCAATTAGGAGTTTTAGCTCCCCTTCACGAGTATCTTGACTGCCATTACAGTGTCCTGATAAATGAAGCTAACATTTTTAGCAAACAAATATCCCCTTTAGGCACTATAGTCCCGGACTTGCTCCACTTTGTAAAGCTCTGAGCCGATTTTCTGGGTCTCAGGACGTCCACTTAATTGCCATCTACTGCACAAAAACACTCAGCAAAAGAGCAAGACTGCAATTAGCTGTGGCTCGCTGCAAGCTTGGCATAAATCTGCCAAATTGTTTCTCTTAAGATAGTTGAGTAGTTGTGGTTCTCTGTCCTCCATTTTTGAAATGTAGGCCTGTCACAAGGCTATCATATAATTAGGCAGACCAGCAGAAGCAAGCGTGATGTAAGGCTAAAAGCTGAGGCATTGTGGTGCTGTGCTGAGGCAAACAAAGGTGGGCTGTTATTTTTGTAGTACTCTCTTTATCCTTTAGCTTACTGCCTCAGAGGATCCTGCTTGGTCCTGTCTTGGGCCACAGCAGCGTCTGCCGTTGTATCCGTTTTTACACTATGCCCATTTTGTCGTGCTTCGTGAGCTTTCAGTTTCATTTTTCCTCATCCCTTAATCGTTATATCTTTTTGTTGTCTTTTTCAGCTGATTATTCTTGAAGATTACGCGGATCCTTTTGATGCTGAGCAAGCTGGTGGGGCTCAGACCACCACAGAGAAAGTGACAACTGAGAACGACGGCTACATGGAGCCATATGAGGCCCAGAAGATGATGGCAGGTACAGATGAATCGGTTAATTCCTGTATGCGATTTTTACTTTTCTTAACTCTGTGGTGTTGTACCATTTTTTCCCACCTTCACATAGTTTAAATGACAAGCAGTCAATTTGTGTCTTTTGTATGACTTCATCCTGTTTGTCTCAGGGATAAGGTAATTAATATTTATTGTGGTTTGACCACATAAGTTAATGCAGCAGGACAGATGTCATTTTACTTGACAACCATGGCAAGGCAGAAATGAATTGTCAATTAAAAAGGAAAAAAAAATCAAAGATGGGTTTGTTTTCCCTGTAATGTCATTCAGACATTTAACTGATTCAATGGGCCTCATGCAAGAACATGTTCGTATTCTTATCCTAAATTTCTCTTACTTTTGTTCGTACAAAGGGTTCGTACGAACATGCTACGTCAGATTCAACAAACTCTTCTATCTTCGGGAAAAGTGCGTAAATGAGCTGCGTAAATTACACCGGACGACGTGTCCATTCATGAATGACATCGCAAAGTAAAAAAGAAGAAC
>NW_013952783.1:33712-36811 GCF_001266775.1 Austrofundulus limnaeus
GTACGCACAACTTAAGAACAAATCTGTGCGTACGAACGGTTCTTGCATGAGGCCCATTGTGCTTTGGATGAGTGCATCAGGAGGACTTTTTTGATTCCACTTACTGAGATTTCCAAGAAGACCTTTTCTGTTCTTTCTTATTTTTTCGAGATAACAATAGCTTTGTGCTAACAGAAGAATTTAACCAAACCACATTCTCCATTGTGGTGTGTGTAGACTGCAATGACAGACAAGGAAATGCAAAAAGAAAAGAGAAATGATTAAAAAAAAGTGAAGCATGTGGCAGATGCTTTCCTGAGCAGATGGGAATGTTACAAAAAAGTCTGAGTGCCAAACCTTAAATTGAGGTATCTGGAATTTACTACAAGATATGAAATATATCATTTTACTGTTACAGTCATATCATATACCATCACCTCTTACTATAACGTTGCCGTGCTGCACCCAGAAAGGCACTTTATGAATGCTTCTGTCTTTCCTCAGCAATTTTCTTTTAATGGCCTTACAGACAATCTCCTGTTTTCATCTGTCTCACTGGTTTGACCTCTGGTCCAGTCATAGTCTCAGCAGAGGACAAAACCTAAGGATTTATTGCTGCTCTTACAGCGAGGAAGTTGTAAAGCAAGAAGACTAAACAAGGCTTTTGTGTTTTTTTTACTGAGTTCGAAAGTTAGTTTTTTTTTTAATTTATAAATGTAATTAAATATTTTCATCACCAACTAAAAAGTTCTGGCAGTACTGGTCTGTTTCATTTGCTTGATTTATATAACCTAAACATATTGTCCTCAGACTTCCTGTTCTTAAACATCTTTTTTAAAGCCAGTTTCAGTTTCGTTTTAGGGGATTTTTTTTTTCATTTTCATAAGCATACCAACTCAATGACAATTCATTCAGCTAATTTAAAGAGACAGAACACTCAAAATTGTTTTCAGATGGGAAAACAGAATGCAATTCATTATCTTCACCTTCAAACACATGAAATAAATTGTMCAGAGAGTAGTAACTCAGATGGCACTAATGTTGTTAGAATTTTATTTTCGGGGGAATKATAGTCTTTGAAAAATCTACCGGTCTTTATTGCTTTGTGGAAATTTGTGCTTTCAAATGACTGAAACACAATTATTATGTAGCATGTAGACAGAAGCACTTTTCTCCAAATCTATTTACTTTCTCACACGCCCACATTCACACCCGTATGGCACCAAGTTTAGCCCTGCTTATGTATTTGGGGGTTAAATGCGTGTCCCAAAGGTGTCTCAGTGATATAATGAGGGTCAGTCACGTGCACTCTCTCCCACTGGGCAAGGTCGACTGCTTCTAACAATACATCAGCATACTGGCTGTGGCTGTAGAATAATTGCTGTATCGCTCACTCTGACAGCATATTGGTCAGACAGAACTGCACACTCAGAATTTTGCCAAAATAAGAAGATGAGGATAGGCTGCTGCATGGCAGAACAAATAAATAAATAAATAAAAAAAGGCGCTTGCATCTCTAATTGTGTAGAATTCTGTCATTATTGCTTTCTTCTGTCACCTTTGTATTTTAGAGGTGTTGTGTTARTTTATAAGAACCTGCACCATTAACAATAACTAAAGTTTATCCTCCTTCACAATAAAACTACGGCTTTTTCCAGCTGTCATACACAGATGGGTACAGATGAACACCAAGTCTTGACAATACCACTCTGTACTTATTTACTATAGCTGTGAAAGTAAGTTTTCAGTTTATTTACCGTTAACTCATCTCAGTATATACCCTCATACAATTCACTTTAGCAGTTTCAATGTTYAAAATCTCAAATATGTTTTCTTTACAAAAACATGTTTCCAGATAGTAAATTTATGTTCACTGTATTTTCACAGAATCCTCAATGAGGCTTTTAGGTTTCCAGTTTGAACATAAGTGTTATTCAACAGTTGCTTTTGTGTTGAAGGGCTCTTTTAAATCTGCAAAAGCAGAACAGTTTCAGGAAAAAGTAAAAAACCTGGTGGCAGAGCTAAATCAAGCTTTGCAGTTTGAGGCACTACAATACTGTATATGTCAATGGAATACCTGATAAGCAACTCATGTAAACACGATTAACAAAATATYGTCTTTATATTGTTGTCCCTGTATCAAGATGAGGTTCTTTCATTGATTAGTTACAATGATATATGTGTTGGCCTGCAATTGGAAGTCTTTAATATATGATGCACTGTTTAAAGACTTTGGACTTTTTAGGTCAAAGTTCTATTTTAATTTTCTTTATTTTATTTTTTATTTTTATTTTTTTAACCTGATAGGAAGGAACTATGTACCTTCTCTGAACYTGGGTATACCTTGGATACCCCAGGTGTAGCTGAACAGTTTTGCTGGTTAAAGGGATGCCTGGGTCTTCCTCCTGGATCCATRGYCTCTCGTTGACTGAACTGAAAGCTTGTTGACTGACTTATTATTATGATTCTCATTCATAAGCTCCACTCTTTTGTGGACATGCTTTAATCCTTTGGTCATGTTAATTAGGAGTTTAATTAGATATTATTACAGCAAAATATTGCTATAGGCTACTTTTTTCTCTACATTTTAGCAATCATTTTCAACCAGTCTTACAATTTTTTTTCAATATACTAATGAAATGCTGTATCACAATATTAAGTGTTGTGTGGCATGCATTTGGAATGTTTCGAATCATTTGGTACCCTGTGACTCTCACCTCTTATCTTTTACAGYTTTATTATCTGCAAGAGAAAAAAAWACAAGCTTCTCTCTCTTAGATGCTTCTGCTTTGTTTGTAACTACAGCTTCTTGTCTTGTTTCTCCTGTCAAATTTAGCCTTTTGAAATAAATAGATGGAAATTCTGTAAAAACAAAAGGTGTTCTTTTGAACAGGCAATAATTTCTTGGCAGTGTTCCCACCTTTAAACACACACACACACAGACATATAAATAGTGGAAGGCGTTGCATGTAAAGGCCCGAGGTGAAGAGTGCCAAAACCGTTGACATAACGGTGAGTACTCCTGCTGTCTGAGAGTGTAGTGTTGGCACACACTTTTGGGACGTGTCATTGACTTTTCGTGTGTGTGTGTGTGTGTGTGTGTGTGTGTGTGTGTGTGTG
>NW_013952783.1:36821-47253 GCF_001266775.1 Austrofundulus limnaeus
ATATAGTGGAAGGCGTTGCATGTAAAGGCCTGAGGTGAAGAGTGCCAAAACCGTTGACATAACGGTGAGTACTCCTGCTGTCTGAGAGTGTAGTGTTGGCACACACTTTTGGGACCGTGTCATTGACTTTTCGTGTGTGTGTGTGTGTGTGTGTGGGCGTGCGTGCGTGCGTGCGTGCGTGTGTGTGTGAGAGAGAGAGAGCGCGCACGAGAGAAATGGCTAAGCAGACTTATGCTTGTGTGTTCGTGTGTGTGTGCTGTATATCCCATGTCTCTTTTTTTCCCAAGAGCCATGCTTGGTGAGGTTGAGTCTGCTGATTTATGAGCCTGCTGGAGGGGCATGTCACAACTTCCTTAACCTGAAAAGCCAGCCCTCCCCCCCCATATGAGCTGCTACATGCCGGCTGCCGGCCAGGGCTCATTGCACCACCTGCAGTTGTGTGAAGACATGTGCTCAGCCGCTCTGTCTTTTACAACGTTCCCAGCRTGTGCGTTACCAGAGTGCCTTGGATGTTTGTCGTGGCTTCATGCGTCACATGTGGCATGTGTTATTTTTGTTGTTACTCATGCWTGTGCGTACTTCTAAGATAAAATCKTTTCACCCCATTCCTTGCTGTGCTTTCTCTTTGCTTCTTATAAGGGGTGTGTGTATGTTAAAATTGAATATTTCACATTCKTCACTCATTATCAACTTGGYCATTGTAGACCTCGTCAAACCAGAGGCACTCCGTCACAAAGAGTCGATGGAAGAAACTCTTGAACCAATTCTTGCAGCGTTTCTTTATTCTTCTCTATTTGACACTGGTTCTGTCATGCATTGTTGTAGCTGTTTAGACTTGTTGCATTGAAAGGGGATGGACCAGTTGCGGTGCGCCCACTACGTCAAAGCATTTCTCAATCAATGCAGAGTCCTTCTCATACTCCAGAGGTTGCCAGTCAGGTATGCAAGTAGATAACCATGTGCGTGGTTTCTCACAGAACARGCCTGTTGTGCAAACAACCTAATTGACTGAGCCTTCCTAAACAAACAAATTCCTAACCAGCTAACTTGCAATCTTCAAGCCATACCTTTGCCAGTGCAGCAAAAGCTTTTGGTTCAGGGGTGTAAGGATAAAAATAATCCTCTGCCATTTTAAAATGCATAACAGTGCATCAAAGTTATAACCTCAGTTTGCCCTCATCCCATCTTTTAGGTTGTGCTTGTTCRTTCTGTGGCAGAAAAGTTGTGCAACATGGCCAGAATACTCAGAGTGAGAGGGTGGACGTGATGTTTCCATAACGGTTGACTCATGGTAGATGACTTTTTGCTGTTTCTTTCTTTATGAATGTGCTGGGAAATGTCTCCCGGCACTGGCACCACCTGCACCATACTCCCAATAATGAGAAGACTATTGCATTTGGTGCCAAGAAGATGAATCATTAACAGCGAAGTTGATTATTTCACTTACTCACGACAGTGCGGTTTTAAACCTCGTTACCTCTGCCAGAAACAATAACTGTTTTGGCATGAGGCTAAATAGATTCAAGAACATGTTTATAGGTGTGATATTGAGAGGGATTGAGAAAAAGAACAAATCAAGAAAAGTTAGAAAAAAATACAAACCCCAAAGAGAAACTGTCTGAGACTGAAATAGAAAAATGAACAAAATGGGTAGAGGGGCAGCTAGAGGCAGAAACAGTGGGAACAGATTCATATTACAGCACCTGTGGTTGGTTTATGGGGACTCTTTAAGGGAGAAGAATGGAGGCTTGGTGTGCCAAATGGTTTCCATCTCGTCCCTCACAAGAGTGAAAACTCACCCCAGGCAATTGCAGGTACATGTGGCAGCACATTTCTTAGCCTGTGAGCCTTTATTGCCCCGAGCTGTGACTTGAAGAATATCCGGAGCTTGTCAACAGTGGCACTTTTCAAAGGCTGTTTTTTAGCTGTACTGGAAATATGTACCAYGAGTATTTAGATTTGCAGCCATTTCTTTAGAACAGTATAATGATTTTAGAGTACTTCTCTTTTCAYGTGGTTTGCTTTCCATTTGTGTATATCTGCCCCAGGGCGTTAGAAAGATTGCTTAAGAATTACTTCATTTATGCAATACAGCAGCTGCTTATTCATAGATTTTAAATAAGTAGCTGTAACCTGAACAAGGAAGTGAAATAATTATCAATAATTACCGTTATTGCTTTACATTGCTTTAGTGCTGTTTGTTGTCATCAAATATAGTTATATATAAAATACAGTAAACAAAAAGCAAACTACAAAATATTAGGTTATTTTGACAACCACTTAGATTTTGCAAGAGAGCTGTTGWGGCAACAAATTGGGTCAGGCATTAAATGGGTGGGTTCTTTTCCATTCAGGAGATGTTATTTAAGGTAACCAGGATCACTCTGGCATTTCGATGACTCGGTTCAGAGCACCCACTAAACTAATATAACAGAACCAACCAAGCAATCAAGACATGCAGTCAAACCTGTGTCAACGAAACAAATCATTAATCACTGCTTTTATTTTAGGACTATGGATGAAAATTAGCCATTGTGCTAACTTTGGTGCATTTATATTCTTTTGAGTATTAATTAATTTGCACTGCTCTTTCAAATAAATGAAACAACTAAAACAATGTTAAATCTTGAATCAAATCCTATTTACTGCAGTAAATCTAATTTAATTCTTAAAGAGGGAGCGGTGAGCTGCTATTCATTTATATTTACCTCATATAACATTCATTCTCCCTGATAGTTATCTGGGGTAAATTTGATACATGTTTTATGAGTAATGATGGCTTTTCTTTCTTGTGTTGACAGTTTCCACAGGGAAGATTAATATGGATGTATTTGGGTTTTCCTGTGGCACTAGATGAATTATTGTCACACCTGTACTGCTCCTAATTATAGAGTACTGCAGTGTACAGTCTTATTAGTTACATAGTCACAGCAGTTTCATTTCCAAAATTCTTCATTTACTTATCGAATGGTAACGTCTTTGTTGTTTTGTACAAATATGTCTTATTTGCAGAGATCCAAAATAATTATATAACAGTGTTTGAAAGTCTCAGTGCAAAATCACATAAAAGGATTGTATTTTCTCTGTCTTCCACTATGTTGCATTACCATTTTAGTCCAATAGCCCAGAAGAAACCTGCTTAAACTTGTTTCTAAAGTGGCAATTTTTGTCCTTTTTCATGGCCCCACAGTTTTTCCTTCGCACTTAAAAGGGGAGCCAGAGGCAGGGGGTATTCATTTGCTTACAGTCTGCAATTTATGAGAGTGAATGTCAGTACTTCCCACACCATGGACCATTAAACAGAAATCATTGAGACAGTTTTGTGTTCCATTGTCTTCTGCAACTCATCATTATGTCTGCGCCCAGTTCACTTCTTTCTTGTTCCTGTTAAGACGTGAGCTCCCAGTTAATGTCACGTCGACATGATCTCATGAGAAAATGACTGACAGTTATTGTGCTCTGTTCTGACAGGGTGGTACCAAATGATGCAAAGCCAGTGTGCCATAATCTCATAGCTTGCATTGGGTCTTTCTTCTCTTAGGTGGAATGATATTATTATTGAGGTGTAAAATCGCAATTCTTATCTGCCCAATGCAGAGTTGTTTTAATCTATTTTCTATACAAAACAAGGATATCTGAACATACATAGCTTTTAATKTTTTGTTTGGTTGCAAACTTTTCAGTGTCTGGTGCTTGTTACTATGAACTGATGGTTGCAACTGAAGCTAAAAGTTTTCAAAAACCATTTGGAAATATTGCGTAACTGTTGCACTTATTTTGGCACTAATGTTGACTTCAGATGACAGGGATGTAATTTGATGTGATGTTCAGCGGTCAGTCTAAGAAAAATGGGCTTGAACTGAACTGTGTAACTGTGTGCACAGCAGAGCATTTCCTCCCCATGCTGATGGTTAAACCAAAAAAAAAAAAAAGTTTTATGTGCTTTCCTGCTTCTGACAGTGACAAAGAGTCCAGTGCTTTCGTGTGTGTATTTCAGCTTTGCTGGGGTGTTGCCAAAAGCCTCTGTGATGTGGAGGGTCATTTGGCAAAGCTGAAGAGTGGAGGAGGTGGGAGGAGAGGGGAAGAGCAGGAAGACTGACGACTTATTGATGAAATGAGAAATCTCTAGCTCAGCCTGATAACCTCCCACCCTCTCACTTAGTGATGAATGCCACGCTGCACTGGAGCCCCGAGCTGCTCACACGTGGCTTTGCGCACTTGGGTGCTGCACTGTTGTCAATACGTTTGACATATTCACTAGAAACCAATTTCTGTACTGGTGAAAACATGACACAATCTGTGTGCTGCATGCATTTATTAATACAAYGAATTGTAATTAAGCATTCTAAAATGCACATTTAAAGGTACGTAATGGAAGCTGCTGTCTGTCTAATGTCTTTGTTTCAGACTGCTTATAAATAATTGTTTTAGAAATGTGTTTGGYTTTTGACAAAGTTTCACACAATTACAATAACAGTATAAAATCCCTTTTCAAACCAAGAGCCAACGTTATCCCTATTTATTTGATTTAAATTTAGAATTTGTTGGTGTTAAAAGCAGAGGTTCATAACTTTTATTTGTTACCTCTTTCCTGTTTGTGCTATTTAAGTTTTTATTTWTGAATTTTTTTAGACCCTTCCTGAAAGTCGTTGTCAAACAGTTTGGTCAAAGTTACATGAGTTCCAAACATTTTCGTTTAGTTTAGTTTTTATATTTTTTTGGTGCTATGAGCTTTTCGAACTTGAACTGTATAAATACATTACATGCTAAAGTAATAGAAAAAATACCTAGAGGGGGAAAAAAGTTTCCAGACCTTTCAGTAAAAGTTACCTGACTACATCTTGACACACAGGAGCAAGTACACCCCAACATCTCGGCAGCGACACGGCGAGGAAGCWGCGTGAGCTGGCAGTAGCTCCTGCTGGCTTCAGATAGCCTACTTTGCCTGGCCGTGCCAAGTCAAAGATGGATATGTGGGCTGACCCAGTAGCCATCAGTTACAGCTGAGTGGATTGCAGTGTCGGTGGTGGGGGGGGTGGCACTGGGCAGCTACTTTGGCTCTGGTTGGAGGTGCTGAAGTCATTCATTTTAAAGGTTTGATTGATGACGCCATTAATTCATTTCTGGCTCACTACAGAGGATGATGGGGCGGAATTCATACCTGCTGCTGGAGCACACGTGCACATTTTTTTAAAATAAATATGCCCACACAAGSAACCAGTGCAACTGTGAGCATGTGCAGTGTTTTCTTTCTATGAGCCATTTAATATGTGAAGTATTTGGTTACCCTTGATTAATGAATGAACATCAAGTTGTAGCTTCTGTCTTCGTTGTGCGCATATTTCTGATTTAAAAAGAAAAAAAGAAGAAGTCAGATTTCATTGGCAGATAGGGGAGTAAGGCAWGAGAAGTGCAGCACAAAATAATTATTCTGTAAGAAAACAATGGAATTTTATTTTCATTAATTTGGTAACTTGTTTATGTACAGTATATGCTGCTTTCATTTAGAAAAATGTTTATAACAAGCACATCAGTACTTAATAGTTTCCTATTTGGTTTTCTTTGTCAAATATTTGGTGGCAGTCATTCAAGTGGAAAAAAAAAACTGGCACAGTGAATCAGTAGTAAACAGGCAGTTGTAGTAGTGAAGCAAACTGGTTTGGGACCTGTATGCAGCCATGCCAGAGTGAAAATGTAGCCTGTTGACACTCTGGTGTGATTGAGAGATTTTTATGAGCAAGTGTGTGCAACTGAGCAGCCACCAGTTTGCTGCTGTTAAAGGTCAACACAGGCACAGATGGGCCAAAAAAAGAAATCCCCACTGCGACACTAAATTAACAGTTAAAGTGACACCGTTGGACAACGTTGTGTAAAATACATGTGGTCTGTGTGAATTAGGTTAAATTGTCTTGGCAGCTCTATGTTATTTTTGAGTCTAAATGCTGTACAAACCACCCAATGACCCTGTGGGCTGTGCTCAAAGCTGGTATTAGTCTGGACCACGTGTGTAACCTTCCATTTAGGGCCACGCTCATCTGTTGTTTAAAACATAATAAGCTTTTTAATTATAGCAGTGGAATTACATCTTTAATATTGAGGTGTGACTGCAATTTTTATTAAAAAAAACAACAAATAAAAGAAGTGAAGGAAGATAAAAACACACTTCAAATATATGACCTGTGTTTTATTGGTTAGTTAAAAAAAATGTTATGTTTTTTTTTTGGCTTTTTTTGTCATTTTAAGTCCTAATTTCCTGGTTAGAAAATTGAACAAACTATCTTGTACCATTCTGAATTAATCTGAGACAAAACATATTATATTCCCTGTTTCAGTGTTTTTAGATGTAATGAGTCTTTTCTGTTTCTCAGAGGAGACGGTTCAGTATAATTGACTCCAGAGTSGGTTGAATCAGTCACTCTATCAGCACTGAATCTCCACAGTTCTCCTCTGTGTGTTTTTTTTTCTTTTCACCATCATTTCTTTGTTGTCTTTTGACATTTCCAGATTGTCTCTCACTATCTGATTTGCCCCGCATCTCCTCCTGCCTTCTCTTTGTTGTATCTTCATTTACTATGTTTTGTTTGCCTCAATCTATTCTCTTCTTCCTATCTCCATCTGTCTTCTGTACATTAAATCCATTTCTCCTCAGGCCTTCTGTGTCTCATTTTCAACATTTGTCTTTCCCTCATGGTGTTCCCAACCTTCTCTATCAGTCTAGCCAGGAGGCAGCAGTCTAGGACATTCCTGTTTTTGCTGTGATAGACTACGAGCTAAGCTGTTTTATAGAAGCCTTGTTGTYTTGTAAAATAACAGGGGGTCTTTTTTCCCCCWCTGGAACCCAATTTACTGGTGACATTTATTCAGGAATGACCTTCTCCGGGTTTCTCTTCCAGAGACGCGCACTGTTATCTCTCCTTCCAGAGTAATCCAGCCATTATTGTAGCTTGACTGTTCTTTTTGTTAATTTTGTATATGTCCATGTGCTGAACAATGAATAGTTGTGTACTATATTGGTTAATTTACATTTTTTCCTCTAATTATGACTGTGGTGCTTCTGCTCTGTTCACTGTGGAAACTCCCACCCTCCCTTTCGCAGTATTAGCAGAATGCTGTGTTTAAACTTGAGACGGCTAATTAATTAAAATACAGAAGTAGCCCTATAAAGGCACGAGGGAGATTATAACCTTATCAGAGCATGTCAAGTGTGTTTTCCAATATTTGAGATCCAATTAGCCAGATGGATGGTTACAGCACAGTTCAGTCTCCCCTTTGATAAAGAAAATGGATTTTAAATAATTCAAACTTGGAGGTGGACAGAAGACATAAATTTCCCRTTGATTAATGTCCATGATGATGATGATCAGTGTCTTGATCATATTTCACACTGTCAATATTTTACTTTTTATCTCTATTACGTGCTAATAAAGGGGAAAATGCAAACATCTACATACTTTTGTTCCCCCTTTATGATGTTTATCCTCCTCTTCATCTGCTGGCTGCACCGGTGTCTTTGTTTGCATCCCATCTTATCAATCACAGGATGCCAGCGCATTGAGGTGAGGCGCAGTGTCTGCCCTGGGCTCGGCTGCCGGGTTTGAGTGGTAATAGTTTGGTGCAGCCTGTTAATTTGATACGGTATGTGGCCGAGGTGCCTCATTACAGACATCAGCTCGCAGAGGGAATCGTGACCCTCCATCACCAGCAGGATACCACTGTCAGGAGGAAAATGGAGGTGAAGAGAGTGGAAGGAGATTGAAGAACGGAGGAGATGGATCACTTAGAGTGAGATTAAAGATGAAGGAGAATATACAGTACTTTAGGTCTGTCAGTATCAGAGCGGTAAGGGTCAATAAAAAGGGTGAGGCTATGAGAAAGTGGACAAGATAGGTTTATGACAATTTTAGAAAAAATAAATCATTTTTTGTGTTGTTTTTTTTTTTTGTATTTCTTTAGTTTTGAAAATGTCTTGAAATGCAAGTCAGAACATAGTCATGTCTGATTATTATCTGCTGTTCTCTTCAGCCACGGCTTTGTACAGAGGGTGTGAGATTGAGCATTTGTGGAAGTGACAAAAAGAAACAGCATAGGTTTCCAATCATCAGTCAACCAGAATAAGAACGAGGCAGATGGAAAGAGAAAAAGAGTAAAAACAAACAATAAAGTAACTTAGAAGTAGAACTGAAAAAGCAAAGACGAAGAGAATGAGGTTGTTGTGTGTAAGAGGTTCATTTCCATTTGAGCCCTGCACTTTTCTCACCTTCTGTGTGCCTAGATGAGATGCAGTCACGGACAGAGTGAATTATTAATGTAAAGATCTTCTTCTCCACCAAATCCAATAAGTTGCCTATGATTTGACTGTCAGAAAGATTGGTGGTATGGATATAGGAAAGCCCTGGATCACATGGTGCTTAAAGTTCTCTTCCCAAGGTAATTGACTTGTGCACTCTGTTGGTTTTGAGGTCATGCTGATTAAGGGAACCAGGGCTAGAACKGAGCACCGTCACACTGGGTGGGAAATCTCTTCTGTGTGGCCTTTTGGTCTATGTTTTACCCTCATTTTACTGATCTGTAAAAGTCAATATGGATATGAAACGGCAGAAGCTAAAAAAAACCTTCATTTTTATTTTTTTTATTTCACACATCTGTCTGCATTTTCTTTAGTAGCTAAGCCAGGCTTCAAAATTAATTGGCTGCGACACATCTCTTAATATTTTTATTTTCAGTATAAGATTTGTTACCACCCAGACGCAATTTTACRGCTTGATTGATTTTCGTCTGCTAAGATCCTCTTTTTATTAGCTATTTCACAGTTTTACGCTCATACTCTGGGTGCATTCAATCATCTGTGGTGGGAAATCTGTATGACTTCACAAAGAATATATAGAATTTGTTAATCGAAGYGCTGTCTTCTTTTGCCTTATTTTGTCGCTCTTTTAGATTATGACTTGTTCAACAACTGCATCACAAAGATGCCTTCTGTCTTTTGTTTTTCTAATCTCTTTTTCTTTTTTCTGAAATAACCCGTATACTGTCAGTTGAAACGTGTCAGAGGTGAATCACAATGACATGTTTGATGAYCTGAACTCAAAGCTCAGTGGCTCASTGGGACRGGTGAGAAACAGGAATGCAGAAATAATAACGCTGGGTTGTAAATCTATAAAAGAAGGTGAGATACTGAGTGACAGAGAGAAAGCTGTGCGTTTTCCACTGGAGTKTGAAGTTAGCCGAGAGAAATCCAGTTGTATGATCACTTATGTGCATGTGGGACTTGAGGGGATCATCACTGGGATGAAGCACGGGTTGGCTGATCTGCTCTTAGAGCTTCAACGGGTAATCGTTGGGCTTTTTATTGCAGTGGTGTACATCTTCAGAATACAGAATCAATCATGATTCCTACAGAAGACAGAAAGACAAAATGCACAATGATGTTTTTTTTTCCTTCATTTTTTTAGGTGTGTAGGTGAGCTATTTTTTTGTCTTGGACACATATTTTCCCCATGTGGTGCTTTTAAAGTTATTTTCTTATGTGACAGTTTATCATTGATAAGTTATAGCTTGGCATGGGATCATCATCACTCCTGGTGGACAACAAAATATCCACAATGTCCAAATTCAGGACCCAGCCTACCAAGTTCAATGTAAGCCAGGTCTTTTGGACCGGAAGAAAAAGGATGTGAATTTGGACAGTCTAGGCTTCAGCTTTATTCTCACTCTTACCCTGTCATATGTCCTGTCACCTATCAACCATGATGGTGCCAAACAGATGCAATAAAAATCAAAATGAGCAAAATATTAATATATTAATATTATCAATACTCTAAATGAACAAAATAAGCTTAGAGACAATACATGAAGAACTAAGGGACATGTCATACGAGCTCGTTTACAATGATTTCTGACTGTAATGTTGAAAAAACTGTCTATGCAAATAAAATCTAAGAACACAACCACTTTAAACTGTACTACTTTCTCCATCTTTCACTTTGTTTGCCATTACAAGTAAAAAAATAAATAAATAAAACTCCCTGTTGGCCCGCATTGCATCTTGGGATAGGCTGGGTTAAGGAGTATACACCAGACCCGTCTCTCGAATCAGGGGACAAGGTTGAGTCATTTGTAGGTTGCAATTGGCGAAGACTTTGAATTTGGACATCTTCTAGAACTGTGGGGTAATCAGCATTTAAATCTAAACTTCAAAGGATGGACACAACCATGAAGTATTAAAGTTGTGCCTAAATAATGGTTGTCTTTTAATGCACATTGAACATAGCAGGTCTACCACACTTTGTCTCTCTGTAGTGATTGAAAATTATGCTGTAAATTAAAAAAAGGTTTCTTTTTTTTATTATAAATGGCCAAATGTGGACATTTAGATTTATTTTCATGATGATTTAAGTATTTAACCAAAAATAAACATAACCCATTATTGTCT
>NW_013952783.1:49874-95744 GCF_001266775.1 Austrofundulus limnaeus
GTGTGTGTGTGTGTGTGTGTGTGTGTGTGTGTGTGTGTGTGTGTGTGTGTGTGTGTGTGTGTGTGTGTGTGTGTCCTCCTGACCTAATGTCAAAGCATATTTGTATGAAGTGCTTTCAACTTGTATTAAATTCAGAGTTGCTCATGGGTCTCGCAAAGCCGACCCTGACAAGCACATAAAGCTTTGAGGTTAAAGGAGTCTGAGTGAACCGTCTGACAAATATTATTGTAAAAATCCCAAGCAGTGACGTTTCCGCTTTACAGGTTTTAGTGACAGCAGGAAAKCCTGCGTCCTCTAAGATCGGCCTAAGATGTGCACATTAGAACTGGCATCAGTCAACTTCAAACATGAACGAAAACAAATAATAAAATAAAGCACGAGTGTTGCATCATGTGTGGTACCAGCATCAGTTTTCAGCATGTAGTGCAGACAAGATGGCTGACATCTCCACATGTTCATGTACWCACTGCACATCAGTTCAGCACGCTCAGTGATGAGTACTGACAGCAGATGAACGTCTGTTTTTGGTTGGTCCCATGATASCCACGAAAGGCAGGAAACCTTCCCAGTGCTGTTCTCTGTAGGCAGTAATTTCATTAGCAGACCTCCGAGCTCATTAAGCCAGAGCAGATGTGGCACACACTGAGATGTGCTGCTCTCAAGGGAYGGCAGGTGAATTAGAGATGCAAGCATGTATGTAGCACATTTTTGGTCTGTATAGCAGTGAGTGATGTAGGCTGTCGGCATCTCTCTCTTGAGCTTTCTGTAAGTGGTGATGTTGGTGGTTGTTGGTATGCCTTCCTGCTTGTTTTGGTGTCTTTTGTATTGTAAAAAAAGGCTAAAAATGTATTTCTGTTATTGTATTATGAGCCCCGCACGCGAAGCGTAAGCGGGAGTCATATTGTTTTCGTACTGTTTATTATTTTTTTCAGTGATTTTTCAACCGTAGCACAAAAACGGCTTCACTGGTCAACATGAAATTTTTGCAGGGCTGTAGATGAGTCTGACCCACACTGCGCCAGCCAACGGTTTTACTATAGACCCCATGTTTGAGGAGGGGGCTCCTTTCAAAGAGTGGGTGTCAGGACATGCAAAATTGCTAATAACTCAGAAACTGTTCAACATAGAAGCTTCAGATTTCTTTTGTTGTTTAGCTCTGATGAAGCTCTATCCATCAGGCCACCAATCAGTGCCCCCCAACCCCCCGGATCCACAATTTATCTGAAAAAGGGATATCTGGACATACAAAAAGGGTTATTGCTCAAAAATTATTAAACATAGGAGCTTCAGATTTTTTTTGTGGCCCACCAATCAGTGCCCCAACCTACCACCACCCCCGGACCCCCAATTTATCTGAAAAAGTGGTATCTGGACATACAAAAATGGTTATTGCTCAAAAACTATTAAACATAGGAGCTTCAGATTTTCGTTGGTTGTTTAGCTCTGATGAGGGGCTATCCATCAGGTCAACCAATGGCCCTTCCCCCCAAAAAAAAGACCCCCACCCAAACCACTACAATTTTAGGATGCACCTAGTAGCATGACATTTATTAGGAAAAAAAGACTTATGAGTTCCGGTGCATTTCTGCGAGCGGTGGTCATTATGTTACCGCTATGCGGTATCTAGTTTTATTTTAAGTGACGTAAGAGGCATTGTTCATTTAAATCACTTTAATGCAGCAAATTTTAAAAAAAATCTAAGTTTAACAGTTCAAGATTAAATGAACGTTTTTATGAAGTTAAACATACATATACATGAAAATGTAGGTTTTGAAACTTAGGCTGTAATGTTTTATTTTATTATTTTATATAATATTTGCAGTGCCATTTCTTTTTAAATACACATTTTTTGAAACAGCATACTTCTGTYTGAGGCTTAACATATTAGTTTTTGTTATTTAATGAAAGCCATTCATATCTTTGTGAATCTGAATTCAAAAAAGAATCCTATAAGTAGGTTGTCACTAATGGACAGTAAACCAGTCTTCTTCTTTCAGAGTATTATGAAGTGTCCTTGTGCAGACGGTGAAGCACAAAAAGAGGAAAATAGCAAAAGCGAGAATAATCACAATATGATTTCCTAGTCTTTAGTGACAGACACTCTGCCATGTATAGCTTGAAATGGCTGTAATATTACATCTAAACATGTTTAGTAGCACTTCGTGTTTGTCGACTGAAACGACTTGAACATCTTGTAAATTATTTCTGACGGAACATGAATTTTGCATAAGACTTAATTTGGAAGTGAGATTAAAGAGTAATTAGTTCTTGATACCCAGTGATTGTTGCTTTTTAAGTATGATCATTCCTTTTGTTTACTTGGTACTATTCCAGTGCCTGTTGTGTTATTTTCTCTTATTTGATGGGATGATTAAAACCATGTTGTAATTCATTGTGATGCCAGGAATATTTTAGCAATCTAAGCATGTATGTTTTTTTTTATTTTAATCACACTGTTTCCAGTTAGATAAGCCACCCAGGTTAATTTGGCAAACTGTGTAATCTTCCCGTCAGACCCTCCTCCGGTGATACATCAGTTTGAACTTTTTGACATTCTGTACGCTGCTTGAGTGGATTTATTCCCTGCAGAGAGAAAACATTTAAAGTTTGCCACACTGACAAATTGAAGCGTGGGTCCTTCAAGTCAACGATTAACTGAGAGCTCTCAATTGCTCCACTACATCCTGACCAGGTGGAGGCATTCATTACTCACCTGCCCACTTCAGGTTTGACCCTCTGCCATTCCACACAAGTCCACGGATGCCTAGCTCTGTCGGTCTGCCGTACTTCCCTCAACACTCCCCCCTGTGCACCGTCAGCGGGTCCACATGCCACTGTCAGCAGGCTGCTTAGTAGGGCATCGAGWCTTGAACTTCAAGCACATCAACACGACCCTGAGGGACCCAAGGACTCCCGCAGACTAGCTGTGCCAGGTCAGCCTAGGCCAGTCAATGRGGTGATTGAAGGTGGAGTACATCCTGAGGAGAAAAGAAGAAACAGCAGAATCTCTTCCCTGCTTCTAGCATATGGTCTTCCCAGTTATCCCGAGGCCTGTTGATAACCTCTGAATAGAAGCCCCCCCGTAAAACCAGGCTTTGTCACTGTTTATGTTGTAGCGAGGCCCTGTCTATCCTTTTTGGCAGATCCTGGCTGCTCAGCGGGCACTGGGACACGAGAATGAGCAGAGAACAGCTGGTCCATTCAGAGCAGACTGCTGCCCTACAGGAAACCCTCTCTGTGTCCTCTCAGCCGAACTCATCATCACCCATAAACACAGAGCAGAATTGGCTCAATGTCTTTCCCCTTCTCTGTCCCTGTTTTTGCCTTTGTGTCCCCTGGCTGCCTTCTTGRGTTAGCTTTAGTAAACAAAAAGAAAGAGGCAAACAAAGCAGAAGAAAGTGAATAACATTAGTCAAAAAGATTCTCCACAGTTTTCAGCATTTCAAAATGTTGGTTTGTTGCMGTTGTCATTCAAATGCAAATACCAAAGTTGTTTTCACCTACTCATGTGACATCATTTAGAGAACTTCAGAAAAAAGTCCTTCAATCTGTGGATGAAGTTGTGGTTAGTGCTCTTTGAATGTGAGATTATTAATTAGTTCGTTAGGTTGGATTCTTTGTTCATAGTGTTGAGGAATGAAGCACGCTAATCGGATTAGACTGATTGAACTCCAAAAGTGGCGAGCTCATTTTCTTACAGTTCCTTCATAATAAAAGCAYTTCACTAAGGAAGGCTGACTTCTTGCCAATGTGTCATTTCTTTAAGCTTACTTTTGTTCTCATGCAGGTGGTCCGTGCATTGTGTTGGTCACACACTATATAGTATTTGTGATTTGAGTAACACTTAATCTGTTTTTTTTTTTTTTTCGGTTTTAGGTTGACCTGATTTTAACCCCACCTGAAATCTTTTGTGAGTTCTTACTGCTTTACTGGTGCACTGATATATATTACTGATGAATTCTTTGGAGAAACATACCAAGGCTCCTCTCAGGTTTATATTGAGAGACCCTTACCCTTTTGAGCCTCGGCTCAGCAGTAACTGCTCCTTCTTTAAGAGGCAGTGTTCAGCACAACAAAACACTTGAAGAGTAAAGCCYCTATACTTGGATTGCACCAGGTGGGTCATTTCCTGGCCATACAAAGGCAGACTTTGGAGACTCCACAGCCATCAGAATAACAATAGGCTTCACTCATCCTGTTTTATTCCTTTACCAGGAGCATACAGTAAATAATAACAAACACTAAAGTTATTTTAAAGGGCATTAATTGTATTGTAGATGCGCACCTTGTTTGCCGTTGGTTATGGTGAAACACAAAGGTCCTTGCAGGCTGCTGTTGATAAAGCTTACATCACTTGGCTATCATCAGTTTGGTTTCAGAATAAATTTTTAGAATAAAATCAACTTCACATTGAGGCAGTGTCATGTTAGTGTATGCATCAGTTTGATCCAGCTGTCATTTAAGGCCATACATTTTTCATTGTTACTGATTTATTAAAATTATGTCTTGATTTTGTTARATGGCAGATGAAAGTTGGACTTTCTCTTACAATGACCAAGCTCATCCTTGGGGRAATATGATTAACACCATAGACAGCAAGATGGAGCAAGGACATGTGCAAAGATTCAGCTGATGTGGCTCTAATTAAAATCACAACAGTAGTGTTTAGTAAGACATGATGGTGGCTTAAATCAATTTATGAAATGCATCAGTKGTTTGATTCCTTCCATGTAAACAGATAAAGTTTTCTTTTAGTTGAACTTCCAGWATGGCATGTAACATTATCCAGATTGTTATCAACATTGTTCCATTAGTGTATCACTCTGTTTTAGGTGTGTCTATTAAAAAAAAGTTGTTTGTTGTGGCCTTTTCACTTTCATCCTGCATCACTGAAACACTTCTTACTCTCAATATGGGTATTCAAAAACATACAGATAGGGCTAAAGCGATGAAACAGTTTAATCTAACAGCCATAAATTCTTGCTTCCATCTTAATGTATCTTACTGCATCTCATCTACTGTAGCTCTTCTGTAATTCTAATGGATTGCTGCCTAAAACTAAACACACAATCAGTATGAATAAAAGTGTGAGGGAGAAGGGTTTCTCATTGGAGTTGAACCTACAACTTACAGTGCTGCACCTGGTTTAGAGTAAGGGCCAATAGTGACTTAGCAAATGTATGTTTTTACAAGCTAGTCTTCCTGCTTAAGGTTGCATTGCTTCATCTGTTTTATGCTAATCCTGTGTATTTAGAATTTGGGATGTTAGTTTTTCTCTTTTGTTGCATCAGAGCTGCTCCACCTCATGTGCATATATCCCGAAGCAAACTACAGCAGGATTTCTTCTCATTACTTGAGAGATTCATTGAATTTTCAGAGGCATTTCTACCTTGGAGCATCTCATCATCTTTAACTCTGAAGTCCAGTGGGCTTTTTTGGGTGTGAATATTACATTTTTGCATRCTGGTACTGATTATGCAGACGACTGCAGGCAATTCATAAAGTAGGTCTGTACATTCATAGTGAACAGACTTAAAAAAACACATGTAAATCCTAATCTGTTGTCGCTACAAACTGGGCAACTTTGCTGTAACACTGGTCAGAGTTCCACAGTGTAATTTCAGATTTGTGTTGTGTAATTGGACTCTTTGGGCATTCTTGAAGCAGAGAAGTGCCATGTAGACAATCCCAGCATGAGCAGCCCGCAGCCTTTCGTAAACGAGTCTGACCTAGTATTTCCAGCAGCGCTGTTGCACTCTAAGGAGGCAGACGAGGACTAATGGGGTGGGGGGGAGGATGAGGTTGAAGAAGAGGAGGGGGTTTATGTGCAGCCACCGCAGCACTTTTCCAAAACCTTCTGGCTCGCCTTTTGTTCTTCATTCCTCATTCTAGCTTCTCTCCTGCTCCCCAGGGAGTTTGGATATCACCCCCTTGTATTTGTCAAAGTTTCTCTGCAGTTCAGGCCAGGCCCCAGTTTCTTCATTTTTCCACCAGTTCTCAAGTCTAGGAAGTGCAGTTTTTGTTACGGGGCAGTTGGGGACCATGTGAGAAGCAGGAGTCCAAAACATTCTGTTGTCCGCCTGCTCATGTACCTGCAGCCTGGTGGGATTCTGAGAGCTGTGTGGAGCCGCGTGGCCAGGGCAGCCGTTTATGCTAAGAAAGTGTGTGAATGAAGATGGAAGCACCCTGCTTCCCTTCACACTCGCACTCGCTCCTTTCCTGACAAAAGAAAACCACTGCACCAGGTCAGACGGTGATGGACACTTGTGAGGATCGCTCCCCACCCGCTCGCCTTTCATTCCTTTCCGTCTTTCACTCTGCGTCTCTTTCTTCTCTCTGCCACTTAGCCTCAGCGTTGGAAGGAATATTGCATAAGAGCTGGGCTGCTTTTTCTCCTGGCAAAGACCGGGAGTTTAATTGAAAAGGGGATCCGGTATGAAAACTCCCATTCCTTTTTTGTCAGGCCTCTGTTCTGTGAAAACAAGGAAATGTACCAGGGGAAAGAAGACTAAAATGTACAGGGAAGTCGGTGAAAGAAATGGGTCATGTTCTTAAAACAAAATGAAAGAGAGGGAGTTTGACATCCTGTCTGTCTTTTTACTTCCTAAAATGACCCTTAAGTCATTTCTTTAGCTGATCAAAGGAACATATAACAGACTTCTCTGTCCTGAGAAAAGGTAGGACGTTCCTGCGATGACATGCAACAAAACAGTCAGTCTCTTGTGGTCAGAATGATATAAAGGATATACAAAAACATTGTTTTTGCAATAAAAAAAAGATTGTATGAATCCGTTTGGGATGTATACGTGTAGCAAGTGTTGAAGCGGCAGTTGGGAAAGAAATCAGAGTTTTAGATATGTGTCTCTTTGCCCTTCCTCGAGGTAGGATTAAGTTTGTGTTTGAACTTCAGTAAAACTTAAAACTTTTTTGAGAAACACATTTTAAAGAAAAGCTGAATAAATAATGTGACCTTTAAATATAACAATAATGGCTATGTAACAGTCACCACTGTTAAACACTGACTGCACCAGCAGATATAATATTGTAAGTAAATTCAAATGTAAAATAAGGTCATGTTGACGGAGGGAATGTTTGCTTTCTTGCAGACAAAGCATCTGTTTCTCTCACTGTGTCTCCTTTGAGAATACCAACCTGTTTGTCTGAAGCTTCTTGTTTCTAAAATCCCACTTTATTGTCAAGGCCCAATCCCCCCCGATACGTCTGTCAGCATACCAATGATGTTTACCAATGGGACTGACAGAGGTGGGATTGAATCAGCTGATGCTTATCAGCATTTTCTTCAATGAGGGGTTTTGCCAAGACKGCAGATGTACTAAATCTCACCGATATACTCAGGAGACCCGAGTAAGACTAAAACAATGAGTGTGCACTGCTGCCCACACAGCAGAGCTTTCAATCTACACAATGACACCATGTAAACACAAAGATGCCTTTGGCTGATAATTTATTCATCAGAACCGAGGGCCTTCCGAGGTTAAGAGCCAGAGAGTGAAAAGGCGGCTCTTTTAATAGGCTTTGATCCGTGGATGATGCATTATTAAAATAACCTAAATGAGCTATGGCGAGCTCTGAAAAGTGTTGAATCAGGAGGTGAGGTTGCAAAGAGCAGGAACTAAATGCTTGCCTCGCTGATTTATTATATTTTTCCTTTCATTTCACAATGCACAAGTGTAGTAGAGTGTGCTACTATCAGACACTGCCAGCTCATGAAGACCTTTATTCGCTTTTTTATAAAGTATTTGCCTGTATTTAAACATGATGTGCTTGAGTAAAAATTTAGTTTCATTTTTGTCACATTAGAGACATGATATATTCTACATGAAGCCCAAACATTTTTGTTGATATGTTTTATATTGATTTACCAGTTAGGATTTAAAGTTGCAGAAATATTAGCTGTAATACATTCATAGCTACAGTTCATAGTCTCTTTATTTATGGCATTCTTGTTTTAAAAAGTATTAAGTTGAGTTGTTTCTAACTATTATAGATTTAGGAACTTGAATAGGTCATAAGCTAAAATTAGCAAAGAAGATTGAAGCTATAAAAAATGAAATGGACACGACTGTTACAAGTTGTCTGATCTTTTTTTATTATATATTTTTGGGAAAGTTCTTTATTCGCATGATTACTTATTCTGTAGCCATTTTATATTCTTTCTGTTCTGTGTCGGGGACCATTTACTCCACCATTAACCACAAGCTCATTTTTATAGCTTTCTGAAAGATAAAATCTCAAACGTTCTTTGAAATTTCAGCTTTCCGATGATACACATTCTTTTCTCTAAATGTTCTAGCAGCATCGTTTTTGGTAGAATTTCTCATTAAACGATAAATTCAAATAGGTAACAAATGATTAGATCACAAGCTAATTACTATCCAAAAATTCTGAATGCTTTTTTGCACGTTTTAAACCATCCACTTACAGTCTGCCTTTTATTAGAAGTACTGTATTTATTTCATAAAGCAAGAAGAAAAGCAAAAACTAGTTTTTTTCACTGAAATACTTTTTTCTCTCTAACAAGTTTCTGAAGAGTTTCATGTACCAGCTGCCTCTATTGGTTGGTACTGAGAGATACCCAGATGGTTCATTGAATCACCTTCCAAGCATTTTTTTAAGTGTCTGCCCTCTTTCAGACACTTTACACGGGCAGCTTCCCAGTTCTGTGTTTCAGACCATCTGGCTTGTCAGGTTCTGAACTTTTAATTTAAAGAAATAATAAAATAAAATTCTGTAGCTTTTTTACTTCCTTTCTAATTTACTGAATTGTTAGAAAGATATGTAGATGAGTAGTTTGATGGATAGTTGCTGATCCTAAAAAGATGACTGTTAAGGGTTTATTTAACATAATTTTGGTCACTTTGTTCATGTCCGTGACTGGCATTGACATGTTTCTGAAACAGAACGATGTCATCATTGATCCGAACATGCACTCTGATATATGTGCTTTATTTAAAAATTATTTGGACACTTCATCGTTCTTACGTTTTTAGTTGGGAAAAAAGTTACATTTTTATTAAGAAAACCAGAGGATTTGCATGAGAGGTTACAGTTGCTGTAACAGTGACAGCAGTTCAATATTCTTATTACATGTATAATTGGGTTTCACTAAAGAAATACAAACCAATACCATTCATCATTCAGTATATAGGAAACTACAGTACATTAGTTGTGCCTGTATATTCCAGTTGCAGTATAGTTTAAACACTCTGATTTTCCCTCCTATAGTAATTCATCAAAAAGTCAGCGCTGACTCATTTTGGATGTAAATGGGTGAGCGAGGAACACATCATAAAGTGCTTTGTAAGACCTAGATAAGTGTCAGAAAGGAGCTACAATTTACATTTTCATTCCGCTGCCAAGAATCCTCCAGCCGCCTTTCAGTCACACTTCCTCAGTCAAGACACGTTTAATTAAACTGTTTGCAGTTTTCAGAGTGTGTGAAGGTATTTTAATCTCCTTATACTATGGATAATATGGATAATAGATACTAAACATACAGAAGAGGCTGAAATGAGATTGTTCTGCTCTCTTGAACCTCAGCTCATGTGTGATTTGCTGATTGACCGTGACATTTATTGGCATGACTAAGAAATTAAAGGTATTAACACTGTCTGGATGAGAGCAGGTGTAATTTAGATATGGCAGATGCCATGGACAACAAACTGATGGAAAGATTTGTTTAAATAACGATAAAAATGAGAGAAGGGACAGGTCGGTTTCCTGCTGATTACATCACTATGCTTTGAGATGGTAGTGGTGGATTAGACTCAGCTAGTTCTTTTCCAYTGAGATGGTTATAACAAATAAACAGTAGATTTGGAGATTCTTCCATTTAGCTCCACAAGGGATGACAAAAAAAATAAAACAAAAAAACAGCAGGCGCAAAGCTCTCATCTTGCAGGTGTTCTGCTCTCCTCTGGGCCTCAGCGAATTTGCAACSAGCAGTTGAGATGCTAACAATGTTAAATCATCTAGGTACGCTTTTAAATTCATAATTTTCACGAGGTTTTGTGTTCAACTTTTTTATTATGGCCTTATAACACGCAGCTTGTTTAGAACGTTCTTCGGTAAATGCAGCCCAGGCATAAGATGCAAAGTTTGATGCTGCACAGAGCGCTGCTGGTTAGCTCACTGTCAAGCTTCCATCAATGTCACAAGAATGACGGCAAAAGTGGGACCAGCTGCCCCAACCCATTACTGCTCTGAACTGAACTGGGAATGCGCAGGGTTATACACACATACACACACCTCTTATTCTCTGACACATTAAGCTGCCTGGCCTTTGTTCTAATGGAACCACTTTGCTTTTAAAAGCGGTCAATTAAGTCCAATTTAGRAGAGGAGGGAAATCTGCATGTTACTTAATGAATATCAGGAGACAAGTAATTATGACGTCTGGAGAGTTTGACCCTGGCACGAGAACGAGCTGATCCAGACGGATGCTTTAGTGAGGCTTAGCGATTTATGTGATGGGGAAGACGTGGTCTGTAGCATGTACCAATCTATGGAGCATGGCTTGAATAAAAATTCACTAATTTATAGCCTTTGTTAGAGCAGATAATGATGATAATTAAAAGCCATCCAAGAAAACGGAAGGTCACAAGTTTGACCACTACAAGCAATAAATCCTTAAGTAATCTGTAATCAGAGGTGGCATTGCATTGAAGCACTGCCACATGTTAAATTATTCATGCTGACAAACTGCAGATTCTCCAAAGTCAGTGATTTATTTAAAAAAATCCCTCACATTAAAAAATATGCAACATAAAAATAATGTTGAATCAAAACTGTGGACAATGGGGAAAAAAATAACAATTCTGCTAACTCTGGCACATTTTTATTCTTTTGATTGTTGATTAATGTGTGCTGTCCTGAAAATGAAATATAAATGAAGAACAAGACTTACCTTTTGGAACATATGGTGGCATCCTTTTATTTAAACTAATCTTTACTTATTTTAAAGTTTGTATTTAAAGTTAATGAAATGACCTTTAAAGTTGTGTTTTGGACTTTAGCAGCACCATCAGGGACTGCTAGTGCTCTTGTCTTGAGCCAAATATTAGCACACCTTTAACTAAAATGGCTCAACGTTCAAGACTTTGTTTTCCGTCACATAAGTTATAAATAAAATGTGTAATATATCAATTTGCAGGCTAAAGAGCAGTGGAAAAGACTATTTTTAATGATATTCAATATTTAAATGGTTGTTTTTGAGAATAAAATGTGTACACACTGTTAAGATGACACCAGCACTGAGTTCTATGTTTATGTTAAAGGTTTTTCTTCAGGCTTGTTTAGGGATCAGTTGTATTTGGAGCTCACTGAAAGACTGCACTGGTTGTTGTTCCTCTGTAATAAGAAGTCATCTCTGTCCCCTCGCCAGCCACCACTGTTGTAAACACAGCAACAATTTTTATTTTGCCAAAGTACTTCCACAGATGGCTCAATGAAGCAGTCTGCCTTGTTGTTCCTGTTTATTCAGCACTGCTCATCCCCATAATGAAATAGCTTCATTACAGCAATTTGTTCTCATTCAGCATTCTGGGGAAGTGTGCAGATGCTCAGATTGCACCGGTAAGCATTAAGAAAATGAACTAGTTTATCTTTTTTTGCCCTCGCCCCCAACATAATCATTTAGATGGGACAGACATTTATTCCATGTTTGTGGCAAAACAAAGTTTAAACAACTGCTTGYGATAATTAAGGGTGTGTGCACACCAGCCCTGTTTRGTYTGCTTTAATCGAACTCTTCGTTTGCCTACAAAGTCCGTTTTGTTTGGGGAGGTGCATRATCGAACTCTGATGCAGACCAAAAAGCAAACTCTGGTTTGCCTCCAAACCTTGGTCTCGGTTTKGTTGAAGTGAGTGTTGGTGCGGTTCCATCGCATGTGTGAACGCCAGGCGGACTGGAGACCGCTCCAAAAGCAGGAAGCGCACTATAACACAGAGCTTTCTGAGTAATAACAGTAATAAAGTTACACATATCTTGTAAATACCTTGCTCGACRTCTGTATGAGATGGACATCACTGCTGTGAATTTGGACGTGCTCCTACTCAGTGAACGCTGCCTCAAACGTTGTCGTCTTAGCTGCCTTGTGTGGAAAACAATTTTCTGTGCGGTTCCACCCATGCTGAGCCCATCGTTGAAGACTATTTGTTTGGCCCATTTGCCACGAACAAAAAATAAATCCTACAACCACTAAAATCTGATGCCACCATATGTTTGTTTACATTTTGTGAAGAAGGAAGTTGCGCTCCATGTCTTCTTCTGAGGTTTCCGTGTTGATTCCTTCAGTGGTTCTTGAGAGGTCGAGCAGCTAAAGCCTTGCGGAATGCCATGCGGTTCTGGATCGAAGTCCAATAAAATTCAGTACTCTGTGTTAAAAATCAATATTCTATTTGACCCGTTTTCAACTAATATTGATCATGTGTCTTTTTATTGCCCATCCCTAACACATTGCAGCAAATACTCTACTATTAAAATGAATAAATAGAGAGTGTGTGGAGCTCAGTATCTCACCAAGTGCTTCTTTCCTCTTCTGTCGTCCCACCTGTTCATTTTTCCACATGATTCTAAGTTACAATAACTAAGCTATACAGCACAGATGGTTCAGGTGTTTAATTGTCACCGAATTATGTTAACCTTCCTTTGAATATGTGCTTATTTAATGGCTTTTCACCATATGGCTTGCATTTCTCCCAACCAAATAGCTTGGATCATCATTTTTGTTACTATTCTTCCTTTCACTGCTGAATAAAAAAAGTATTTTTTTTTTTTCTCAGAGATCATTTGAAAAGATAGTCATTTTGACGATAAAGCTTCAAACGTCTCTTTGGGTTTTCAGTTCTCATAAATATCCAGGAAATTGAAAGCATTAAGTCTTGACAGGTTGGCAAACCTTTTGTAGATGGATTTTCTGTAAAATGTAAGTGCTTCTTTTATTCCAGTAAATACACTCTTTCCTCCCGTGGCCATCTGGGTGGTGCMCACTTGTTTTAGCGTCTATATTTAAATGTGATTATTATTTTTTTGTCTGGAGTGGGTACCGTTTCTCGTCAGCGTACAGAGAACACTGGGCTGGTTTATATTATCAGAGGATCAGGATGGTCCTTGATCCTGGGGGTGCAGTTAAGAGGCTTTCTGTCTGTTAATTGTTCACAGCTGGAGAAACTGCTGGACAGTGATAGAATCTAGAGTGGTAATGGGAAAGATGTGGGTCTGAAGATAACYGCAGCACATCACAGAGCTGGCCGATATCTGTTTAGAATTTACTGTATACTTTAGAAACCCACTGATAGAAGATATTTGAGGTTGATAGTGATATCAGTGTTTAAAGAATAAAACCTTCTGTTTGTTWTTAGTGTTCTCTAACTACATCCATACAGCTAAATTGACCCTAAATATTTAATTGATTTTGTTTTTATTATACACATCTGTGATTCATCCAACAGATATGAACCTTACATATTTGCAGATGTACTCTCACTAGTTGAGCTTGTTCCTTTCTGACACATTCAATTAACATTATTTTTAATGCATGTCAGAATAGGCACCAGGTCAGTGTGAGAAGAAGTATGAGAGTATGAGAAGATGATATGAGAAGATGTGCTAAATAAGCCCAATGGTGTTGCTGATACTGATGAAAGATGCTAGAAAAAAGGAAAAAAATCCCTGACCATCAAACGATTTATTTGCTCTCTGACAGAACATCTAACTCTGAGATTCTGATTCATGTTTGATGCCTCTTGACAGACCGCTGAAAATTATTTACCTAATGTTTATTTAATCATCACCTCAGCCAACTGTGAAATTAGCACTRCATGAATGAAAAATTACGTTTAAAGAAGATAAATTGCGAAGGCAGTCTTCTTGCCCAACTGATTTGATAAATTTGACAGAGACAGCAATGCAGCTTTAACGTTGAGGGGGGGGTGTATATAATATTTTCTAAATTATAAAATTAGTAAAAGATGTACACTTGGAATCACCTTTTCATTAGTTGAAATTAGTTTTTTACAGCCTCCTGATAAAGTCTTTTCCTATTTTGATTCTTTCAAAGGGAGCTGGACTGGAATTGTGCTTGCTCCCATATGTTTAGCATTTGTGTCCAACACAAAGGCTTGTGGATAGGCTGGGGGCTTTTTGCAGTGTGGCAGATGGTGAAATATCCAAACAAGTGGACAAATTACCTTGGATTCCCCTCTGCGTCTGGACACTGTTGAGTGAAGCAGGGAGCCCAGCAGGCAGACCTGCCAACAGTGGGTCAGCTGGCTCTGAGGGCTGCCCACRCGCTGCTTCCTGGCATCTTCATCTTTTCCTTTTATAACCTTCCCGCTCGTTCGTTATCATCGGCATTCCCTCATTTTTCTTCCATTTGGAAAAGTCTCAGCCAACACAAACAAGTTTTTATTAACAAGACAATTGCTCTTCCTTTAGGCAGAATTTTTTATGATTTAAAGGGAAGTGCACAGCACACAAGCTTCTTTTGATGAATTGCATCTCCTTCAGATGATTATTAAAGAAAGGAGTGCAATTACTAAAAGAGGACGAATAAATTGCTGTTTAGCCAGAATATATTATAGGTAAAAAAACAAAAAAAACAATGAGGATAAAAACAAACAAACAAGCAATGGTAAGTCATTAATTTATCTGGACTTTATGTTTGCTGTGAAGCATGCAAGACTAATCTCATTTATCTCCCTGTTTGAAGATGCCGTGTGTCCCCTTTCYAGAAAACATTCAAGCCACCTAATCWACCACTGCCATACAGCTGSCCGTGATTCTGATAAATCACCCTTTTAGGTTGTGAATCTTAAGTCCTAATGGTGATCAAATGCCTCCTTTCTAATTGAATTGTCCTGCAGGCATTACACTATCTATGCTGGTGTGTGTCAGGACAAAAGCCAAGGGGAGGCAGGTGATTCTCCTGAGCAGCTAATGAAGGTTATTAATGAATCCCACGAATGGAAACACACCAACATTCAAATATAAGTATTTCAAGAAGGGGAAAACCACCATAGAAAAAAATGATCCTGCCATCTGCAACAACCGCATCGTCTGATACTCGGAGTCACATTTTTATTCATGAGTTCTGGGAGTCTTCAATATTTTTCTGCCTCTCTTCTCATATCCTATCAGGACTGGATCGAGAGCTAGGCTCCCTGTTTCGCAAACTGCCAGTGGAAAGGTCATTTAGCCAGCAGAGAATGCGTTTGCCGGCGCCACATCATCCACCGTGTGTCCAAAAGAATTTACACAACAGCAGTGAAAAATGTCAGCACACGGGGAGCATGGTGATAAGACATTTCCAGCATTATCCGCGTGTGCCTGTCTGTGTTTTACAGAACAACTTCTCAGAAATGAGCAAATGAGCAGAGCTGCCGGTGACTCATGCTGTTTTTCTTACTTTAATAATCTCACGGTGAACACACAGAAACGTGCAATAATGTTTCATCAGAAACTCCTTTTGTTTTTCTTTGGTTGCAACACGGAAAGGAAAGACTGACAAGCTCTGGAGAATCGGAGCCAGAAGAAAATTGGCCCCTCCTTTTCCTGACAGGATTCTGGTAGCTTCCTATGTCTCAGCAGGAAGTGCAAGAAGTCAGACTTCTTAGTCTTTCATTTCCACACCCACAGCACCAGAGCCTCTGTCTTCCCTGTATGTTTAGTTGGTTGTTTCGCTCCCTGTTGGGAATATTCTTTCTTTCATGTTTGACTCTGACTCTGTCACACATTTCACACTTACACCGCACACAAACATATACAAACTCCAAATCCATAAATCAAACATGTCTTTGCTCTCTACTAAGTTGTTGAAGATTGCTCCTGCCATTTCTTCATCTGTCTAATTTTCCTTTTTGCCGCTCAATGCCTCTCACTCAGCACAGGTATGTTTTATTTATCAGATAAAATGGAGAGCCCGAGTTAGAGTTACACTTGTCAGAGGTTAACGGCACAACTGTGCATAGCAAAGAGATTGCGGCTGTTCGACATTCAGCCACCTCACAGGAGTGGAATCCGGTGCGTGCTCCCTGAAGAAAACGGATGAGCAGCGGTCGGCAGGGAGGCAGCAGGTGCAGGAATGTGTTAGCAGCTTGGAGCGGGATGGGTCTTGTCAGCCCACTGTTGGCACAATGTTGGGGAAATGGGAAATGGAGTATTATTGCCCCGGTCTGACATGTGTGCATGTGCTTGTCAGATTCTTGGTATGCCTGTTGTGTTCTTCCTCATATGTGTTTGTGTCAATCCTCTGTCCCTTTCGATGCATATACTGTATGTAACTTCCGACCACATATTTGTTTTGTAGGCCAGTTGACCTTTCTTGTGTGTCGGTAATCGCCCACACAGCTGGAGGAGGAAAGGAATCCAGAAGCTTCCCACTTGCTGTTTCTCAGTATGGCTGAGTACCAGGCTGAGAGAAAATATGCAGCCTCATGAGGCTGTTATGTGATATTAAAACCTTGGTAATAGATGGTTTTATCCTCTGTGGAGGAGATTTTAGTGTTTGTTTATGCCCACATGTTTGAGTGGACGAATAATTACTGTGTAAAACAGGCGTTGTGGTATTTATTTCATACTGTGTGACGTATGCAGCCTAAATAAACGTTGCCTTTCATTTAAAACCTTTGCTCAGTGGCTGTATATAACCCTGTGATAATGCATGTCCTATCCCAGTATCAAAATGACGTTCAGTGTGCTCCATCATGTTCAGGCTCTTTGCATTGCTTTTATCCTCATTTATAAACAARGTTTTGGGGATGATCCAAGCACTCCTCCTCAGGCTGAAACATTTAATTTGGTTATTTTTTTCTTAGTCTAACTTTGCATCTGCATAGCCATTAGTTAATTACGTCTATAAAGGCAGTTTGTTTTCCTTTTATTTCTTCTGTTWCATCAGGCTCGGCTATCCTGTCGGGTGTGAGACATAGCTTGGCGCTCCCCTCAACCTTTTTCCACAATGGCATGTTATTGGATCTGGGAAGTGGATGAAGCAAAAATTACTCACTCAGCATCATCCGGTTTTATTGGCGTGAGTGTTTTTACTGGATTGCTGGTGACTTAACTGCATGGTGCAAATATACTCAATGGGAAAGTGCCATGCAGTTCCCCAGTCAGATGATRATAACCACTCTGCAACAGTGACGCTGCCTTTCCCAAAACACCCTGCTGGCAGAACTCGGCYATAGTGTCTGTGGTGGGTTTTGTTTTAGTATTTAAAAAAATTCAGAGGCCAGCAGGCTGACGGATGTGTGGAGGTTGATTCCTGAGCAACTAGTGGTGCTTTTGTTGCTGCTGGCAAAATTGGCAAGAAAGCCCGTGTGACATGCTGTAATCACATGTCTGGGGTCCTGCCAACGGGGAGGCATCATAAACTCAAGCTTGGGGCTTGGCACAACAGACACCAACAACATTGTTAAATAGCAATAAGAAGTAATGGTTGCAGGTAAGTCATTTTTTTATGTTTGACAGTTTAAAAGTTTTCTTTATGTCGTCCTGGGTCTGTTGGTGTGTCCAGACAAACTCTACATCCTGCTCAGGTTTTTGAATGGAATGATTTTTGCATAAAATACTGAGAATTTACATAAAAATAAATCAGCTCTGGGCCAGCACTGTAATACGTCTGTGTTTTAAAGCGCTTTTCGTCATGAGATTCCAGGCTTCTGTTTAGAAATGTTTAGTCCTAACTTTTCATGCAGCAGGATGCAAGTGAAAATGTTTTCGGTGCAGAACCTCGTCCACCATCCTGCATCCTGTGGCYACCACCCACCTTCCTGCAGGGATCCAAAACATGTAGGCTTTCAAATTAAATATGCTAATGCCTGTGACTTTTTCATTACTTGCTTCTCTTGGAATGGTAACACTTCAGTCCTAAGTCGCCAAGGAATAGGACAGAAATCTTTAGTGCTGACACCTCCACAATAATAATCAGAGCCCCATAAACCAGTCTCACTCCTGCAGTTTATGGACTACTGTGTATGTAAGAATGGCTGTGTTTGCTCATTAGCTGGCAATAAAACTAGCTTAGTCAAGGTTTACATTGGAACTTGGGTTGTTACTCACTCTCTCTCTCTCTCTCTCTCTCTCTCTTTTGTGGGTAATCAGTTTTGTTTACAAGAGCTCATTTTCTGCGTTGCTCTCTTGAGGTCGATTTGCATTCATTGTCCTCTAGAATTTTTGTTGTGTTTCTGCATCATTTAGAAAAAAAAGCWTGCTTTTGTGGGACGTCTTCCAAATCAAAGTAAATACAACAGATTTGTAGACGATTTGAATTATGGAGCCTTTTGTCTTGTGTTGAACTCTGGTTTTGAGCTTGGTTACATATTTTGCGACATTCATTCTTGCTCAGAATGGTCTTTTTGTAAACTCCCCAGAATCAGTCTCAGTTGGGCAAACAAAATTAATTGATAACTGTGCCAACGTGTGTTTTTGCCTTTTCAATCAAATTGACATTCTTTTGGCTTTTTTTTTCTTCCCATTAGCTATTGTATTGTCTTGTTTACTCCACTGGGGCAGGTGCTCAACACTATTGATATGTAAACTTCCCCCATGAATTTTAAAACCCTTTGATAAACAGTAAGCCATGTAAGAGCTAATAAAATAAAATAAAAAAATGCTTCCTTGTGAAAAAAAAAACCCTGCACCGTGCCTTGCAGTGTTGTCAGATATTGATTTTAATTTTAACAAGGGATATAGAACTTTGATTTTGATCTGGTATGACTCATTAAGTAGCTTATGACATAAATCTACAGCCAGGGCTTACAGAAAATAAAAATGGTTCTTCCATTCAGACATTATTCCACTTGTATCTTAAATTCATATACAGTTTTTTCAGAGATCTGCTTCTTTCTTGTCAAGTATCTGGTGCATCCTCAAAGCCAAGGTGGTACAGAAAAGAAGAAAAAAAGACCATCTGTGTTTATTCTCCCAGTCTGTGCAGTGTTTGGGTTGGTCTGCACTCAGCTGCATCTGTTTAAGGAGCTTTAGCATAGTTATGCCATTTAGCAGGCATATGGGTGAAACATCAGTCAAACTAAAAAAATAGAAAAAAGTTAATACGAGGACTCTGTCAGTACATCTGTGTTGAACACACCACTTAATCATGGTTGGTTGCAAAGGCAAGTTCAGATCCACCTTTTCCTGTTGGTTGGCACAAACGAGGTTGTACAAATGTCCGTTGCTTCGTCATATTTCATTCCTGCACTGGTCCATCTGCCCTGTCAGGTTGAATCAAGTTGGTCAGAGCTGGAGGAGTTCCTCAGAAGTTTCCTCTTCGGGCTGTCGGATGTCTGATGTAATGGAAACTGAAGAGAACAGACAATGAACACAGCAACATGCTCGCACACTGAGACAGGCACTGGTTTAGCGGACTCTTGTGCAGCTGAGTTAGTACAGACGGACAGAGACGGTTTTAGAGAGGGCAGACATTGTTTCCGACAAGAGCAGCTCAGAGGTCGAATGTATCAAACTCATCATTATGCATAAGGAAGAGTTTTATGGTGCACTTTGTTTGGGGCAATGCATGGACTAAAGATAGCACAAACAAAAAGATAGCCTCAAGTTTTAGTCAAACTGTAACCCCTAATTTACACTAAATGCATTCCGGCTCCGCTGCGCTGCAGTGTGCAGGTCGCAGCTGTTCGTTTGTGTCTTAATTTATACAGCGTCCACTCCACTCCGGTCCGACAGAGGGTGTGCAGGAAGGAGATCGCGTGATAAATCCAGTGATGTGGAAGTCAGAGCAAAAAATAATTAATTCGGTGAAAGACGAACTCAAAACACAGCTGAAAACATTAATATAAAGGCTTTTGATATCCATGTTGAAACTGTCTCGCTGTCGTCTTTCTGAAACTTCTGATTTCAAAATAAAATCCACGTGTATCATGTGTGTACATATATGCTTTATGCTACATGTTTCCATCGGCTTCCCAAACAGAACGATACATTCTGACAGCATTTTATATCCGTATATTTATTAATATAGCTGGGATTTCAACATTTTTCAGACAAATGATCCCACCTAAAAGGGTTTTATTTTGAAAATACGGCTGTTGTGCTCGTTTCTTTTCCTGTTGGTGTGACGTAATCTTTAAAAATTGACTCCGGCGCTCCTCCGGCGTCCAGCAAAAATAGGATCTGATTTAATTTTGACGGATCGCCGTCCGCTCACTGACGCCAGTGTAAACACTCTCATTAATTATAATGGGTGCGTATTTTCTGCGGAGGTCGGACCGGAGTGGAGTTGAGCCGGAATGCATGTAGTGTAAATTAGCATAAATTAGCATGTAGTGTAAGGCTGATTGTTTATTTTCAGATTTAGTTACATGTCAGAGTTTGAACWATGTCTTATATTTAACTTGTGACTAGAAGGAACATTAGGAAGGAGTAACAAATTACCCGAATCCCATAAAACAGAGCTGGGGTCACTTGTCTGACAGTTTTCTTCAGGATTTTTATTCAGGCACAAGATTTAATAGATTATGCATCAAATCAGATGTTCTAAGAGAATGTTTGTTTTCTGAATGCTGCATATTTATTCCAGCCRAATGCCTTTCAGTTGTTTCACTTTTCATCCACCATGTTTTCTTATTTTTTAACTTTATTCTTCTAAATTATTCTACTTTTATCCAATTATGCAAAATTTGGAATTTAACTTAAATGTCGCGCAGCTGCTCACAAAATGTGGTTAATGGACAAAATATGACAGCAGACATTTTTAACCTTTCTTTTCCTTTGATGGCAATTAATGCTGCTTCTTTGTTTGTTTTTAATCTGCTGGTGGAGGGTACGATGTGTTTTATTTGCTCAGAAGCTGGAATTAGATCACACAGTCATGTAAACACTGTTAGCAGCTTACCGTTGTAATCCAGCTTCGCTTTATTTACGCTCTGCATGTATAACCAAGCGGGGAGCGCTGACCAAGAAGCAGCGCTCATCTGAAGGTCAAAATTGGTACACACGTCAGAGGACCTTGGTCACCRCTTGTGTAACTATTTGCGTTTGCCGAAGCCTCTCTCATGCACATTTTCCCGAGGGGCATGCACGTCCTCCAGACTTGAAGGAATGGTAAACAGGTCACAGTGGTGCTTCAGCACAAGTAACCATCTAGGATAAAAGAAACAAATCAATACTGAGCGTTCTGGCCTCTCCTGTCTCCTTCACTTTTATCATGAATTTTCCGCATATTTTTTTTKMTGTTTTGCTAATTTGTTTTTCCTTTTCTTGCAGTTTCACCTTTTTTTATATAAGCTTTGCATGACTCATAAAGAGTCAGAAATTCAATGTTGAGGTAGAATGCCAGTGTTTTTTAAAAGGGCTTTGAGTGTAGTTTTGAATATTCTCCGAGTCAAACAGAGCTCACTCAGTGTTGTATGGTAACATACAAAATAAGTTGATGCTGTCTGTTGTTTATGAGACAAATATCTGTGTCTCATCTCAGCATGCATTTATCTGTCCTAATGAGAGACAACCCAAGAAGGCTAAAGTGACAAAGTGTCAGCTTCGTTCAGCTCCAAAGTGATACTTCATTTCCTTCAGTTATTAAGGTCACAGCTTCTGTCAGTTTTTTTTGCTACTTTATTAGATTATCATCCAAAAGAAAAAAAAGACAAGACTATTTTTTATTAAGATGTTTTTTGAGAGCAAACGTCTTGAATTGCACGCTTGTATTTTTTTTCCTCCTGTGTTGTAAATCAAAAGCACAAGAYGATGTTGTGCTTCTTCACTTAAAGATTACAAGTTTTATTCTCTCCAACAGCTCCTGACAATATCTAGTTATATAACACCAGATAAATGAGTTCTTATTCATGACCTCTGATTTACCTGTGTCTTTATTGGAATGCTGCTTTGTGATGTATTCTCTCTCTCTCTTTTTTTGCCTTCTTTTCTCATTCCAGCAGAGAATAGTGGAATGAGCAGACTTGACGTCSCCCCTGGGGGGATGTGAGCTGGTTGAAGGTTGAGGCAGGAAGAGGTGCGGGTGGGTCTTTGCTGACTGTTGCTGGAGGCCTATCACCATTAATGGGCTATTGACCCCCATTGGTGTGGAAGCATGAAGTGGCTATTCATCATAGGCATGTCCACGTGTCATCAGCCTCCTCTGTCCCCCTCCTCTGCGACCACCCAGGCAGATTAGGCACCAGGACAACAGGCGCCCACTGACAACCGTCTTGCCTTCCTCTTCCCTTTTCACTTTTCCTTCCCTTGTACTCTTTTTTTAATCTCGTCTCTTCTTACCATTGGCTTTCCWAAACCAATCCCATTTCAGTCTTGTCTTTTCACCAGCTATACGCGACCTGAACTCTGGGTGCACTCTCCTCTAATCCAGCGCCAGTCTTATCTGAATGCTGGAACAAAAGCTACAGAGCGAGCACAGTTCTGAGCTGCAGGCTGCAGGAAAAGCGCTCCGCTCCCCACATGGCTCTGAGGCTCTCTGCATCCAACAGCATCATCTGAGCAGCCTGTCACTGCCTCACATTAAGTTATTCTCTGTGTGCGCCGAGAAAAGATGCCAGCGTCTTTGTGTTCGACTGTCGTCCAAGTGGAGTTTCTACTGCTGCAGTTCAACTGAAAGCGACAGCAGTGACTAATCATATCTGTGCCTTGCCGCGCGAGGATGCCGGTGCACGGCTCATCTTTTGTTTGTTGTCGCCGAAGCTGCGGCAGTTAGCTGCTAGGGCTTATTCTGTGATTCGTGTAGGTAGATGGGCATCTTTCCAGTCCGCTGTCCTAATTCATCTTCCATTAATGAGCTTTCACCTCAGTCCTAAAGAGCTGTAATTGCAGTTGTGCTTTGCAGAGAATCAATGACACCGTCCATGCAGTAGCCCTGCAGTGAAAGCGCATTAGCATTTTTGAGGTATTGCTTGTGTCACTTAATGAAGCAGGATCAAATCACAGAGAGTCTCTTTGCAGTGTTCCACCRCTCCCATTTTAAACAACAAATCCAGTTAATCGCTCATTACTGCCAGAATCTGTCAATTAGCGACCCTTTAAATATTAGCAGGAAACTCAGGGTTGTTTTCAGTTTCTTTGTTCTGTTGCCGACCTCTTTGTGTCACTTTTCACTGTTTCCCAGACTTGTTGCTGGTGCTGTGGTTCTCTAACAGTGTCTTTCAGCTGGCAGCTGTCCAATGCTTTACACAAACTGAAATATTTTAATAAAAGCTGGAAGGATTCCTGTTCTGGATTATATAATTTAGTCTGTTGATGACTTAAATGTATTCAAAGTGATAAATGAGTGCTTCGTGGTAATATCTTTGGTTGTATTTTAAGCCATTAAAAAGCAGCAGCAATGGTTATTTTGGCCTGATGACAATTATTCTGAATCTTTGCACCTTTGAGAGACAAAAAAATTACATTTCTCAAACTTTGGTCGTTATTTCTGAATCTCATAAGTGAAAGTTATTTTATGTCTGTGGAGGGATTTGTGTTGATTAGAACTCTTGGTGTTTGTGTTCTCCACTTTCCATATCCGTCACTCTCCTTGACTTCCTGTCACGGTCTCTTTGTTCATTTCTTCCCTCTGTGACAAACTTGCATCACCTGCCAGTTTCTAATTCTCCCTTTTTTTTTTTCCTCCCTCTTTTCGATCTCCTCTGTCACTGGCTTTTTTATTTATTTATTTTCTTTATTTGTGACTGTCGTCTCTCTTTCCTTTCTCTCTCTGTCTGTGTTAGTTTGTCTGACTGGCTTCTGTCATCACCCACTTCCATCTTGTTTTCTGCTTTGTTTGTGTTTTCTCTTTAGGGTTCCTCTCAGGCCCAGTGCAGGAATGAATTCTTGTACATGTCAGTGTGTTTGTGGAATACCTCTATCAGTTTCTATTCCCTATGGCCATCAGTTAAAAGAAGAAATTTACTGATACAGAAGTCCACACGCACCAACACAGTTGTGCCTTTTCCGTTAAAGGACCTGGTTTCACAGTTTTTGGCTTTGATATTTTGTTTCTACGATAAGTTTATGGCTTGTTTTTAAAACCATTTAAATGAATCATCTGATTACCGGTAGTTACATAATGATGAGTGAGCTGCAAGTGCAGCAAACTCTTTTATCTTTGTGTCAGAATCAGCTTCCAACAGAGAGAGTAATTTCTAAGAAAGCTTCAACTAAAAATAGTACAAGACCCAAAATACCCATCTCTCTGGGCCAAGCATGAAGAAACATGGTCTGACTCTTGGCTTACAGACTTCCTATAAATATACATCCCTACATGCATGTCTCAGTGCGTAGCTGCAAGGCTGGCACAGAGTGAGGAAGAGACAGAACCAGCAGCATTTCTCTTTATGTTTGGATTGGAGGCTGTTGATGAAGACACAGTCTACAGACACATGTCCTCCTTAGAGATGGACAAACATGTTTACTAAAAAATCTGGAGCGTGGCATTCATTCCAATCTGAGGCCACAAATAATTTAGATAAATCCAGGTATGCTGGATTGAAAAGCTCATAATTTATTTTTTGTATTCGTTGCATTGGATTTTTTTTTACAACACAATGAGTCACAAAGAACCAAAATTAGATTAGGGTGGGAGCATAAGAAAATACAGGGTTGTGTAGTTTTTTACTGATGGTGACATTTCTACAGCAGGTCTGTTGGAAACAGCCTGAAGCAAACGTCTCTCTCAGCGCTGAATGACACTTAACAGCAGGCCGCCACGGGTCAAGGAGCGAGCACTTCTCCCTGTCCATCAGCTCTCTGACTGACACAGTATCTGCAGATGGCCTCTGATAAAGCTGAAAATGCCCCGCTACCGTCACAACATGGACTCCGTTTGCTCTGCACAGACCTGAGCAATCTAACAGAATGAGGGGGGAACAAAACACTTTCAGAGAAATTGCTTCGCTTTTCTGCTCAGTTTCAGTAATTTTATCAGGGGGAAAGTTATGAAGTCAACCTGCAAAAGTAGAATTAGAAAATGCCTTTCTTTACTTTAATTCACAAATATTTATTTCTAAAGTGAATTTTCAGTGTCATTTATTCATTTCAAGACACCAAAACATGCATCTTTGTTTTTGACAGTTGATTTTCACGTTTCTAATACTGAAATATGCAAAAATTATTCTATTCTATTCTATTCTATTCTATTCTATTCTATTCTATTCTATTCTATTCTATTCTATTCTCCAGAATGGATTAAGTTGGTTGGGAATGAAGTTAAAGCTCTTGAATTCTGTTTTTTTTTTTTGTCCAATGTTTTTTTTTCCAGGAGTGTGAAGACATTTAATCCTTTACTAGTCCACAAGAGAATCTCCCAATCAAATCTCAATACTCCCTGTGCTCCTAAAAGTCAATTATTTTTGTTTCAGAAAGCAGAGGCTAGTGGGTATTAACCCGGGCAGCAGATAAATGTGTTCTTGCTGAACGTAATCAAAGGATTACAATCAAAACACAGATATGCACTCGTTTACCGCTTTGTTGTAAATGCAATCAAGTGGTTGGCAATATTGGGAAAACAAGAACAATCCAGACTGGAGCGGTCTGGATGATGAGGATTATGCAGTTTGGTGCAGAAGGATGCAGCTGCCAGATTGGTTGCTGGTAATGTTCTTTGATTTAATCCAGAGCTCCCTGCTTGTCCAGGCTTCATCATATAGTAATATCCCCAGAGGGCTCCCATTTTTTAGTGCAGTAGTAGTAACTTTTAATTTGTTTCAATGAATATCGGCCAGTTGTTGGTTACATTTCATGTTTAGGATATAAAGAGAAGCATACATAATCTGTTAACAGTACACTCTTTTATTTGGTGAGAAAACCCTGGAATGTCTTCTTTCCTTGTCTAATATTCAGTACATGAGTGACAAAGGAAATAAATCAGACTTTATTTGCTGTTGGCAACCGTGATTATAGGAGTTGTAAAGAGTAAAAAAAGAGGAAATGCAGCATCTGGAAAGGAACTCCAGGACATCCGGGGAGGGGATGGTACATGGTACATTAAGGGGAGGGTGTGCTGCTTGACCTCTGACCCCTGACAGAGGGTAGAGGTTGAAGACAGAAGACAGACTGCAGCTGTGCTCCAGCATACAATCCCAGAGTTATGTCAATCACTGTAATTTGCCTGGACATATTTGGCCCCACCCAGTTTTCAAACACGCCTCAAGTGAAATGCAAAAATCATKGAAGTGAGAGAGGACGGGATGTTGGACGTGAAAACAGTATGACGGGAATATGGTGTGACAAACAGAATATGGTCAGTTGGTGTGCGCTAAAAAAATCGACCCAGMCTTCATTGGTTTTTACTGAATGCCCAGGAAGACCGATCTTGACATAATGTAAGTTTCGCAGACTGGGGTAGATCACCAGGATCCTTTGCTCACCAAAAGATTGAAGTGATATGAATCAAACTGTTTTGAATCAAAAATGGATTTTGTTTAGCCATGTCTTAGAAAATTAGAATAAAATTGAATCATGAGCTAGTTAAAGATTGACACTCCGTAATGGTCAGCAAAGTCCACCAAGGTGCTGATTTTAAGAGATTATAAGTTGAATGAATGAATGATTTTATTTTGTCACATTAAAGAACACTCCACACAAAAACAAACTAAACTTTAACCCTATAAGACCAAATAGGTAGTGGCAGAAGCCAATGGCTTGTTGTGTCTCACCTTACAATTYGTAATGGATTCCCCGATTTAAAATACACAAAAAACACACTTATACTTCAACTACATCCTGGTTATATACACCATTTTATATACAAAAATACAAATCATTAGTACAGTTTTTTTTATCAACAATATCATTATTATTGTCTGTACATGCAAAAAAATGCAATATATTATCACCACCATCATCACAAATGACTACTACAAACCATAACTCATAGTTTACTTTTTARCTTCTTTTTGAAACTTAAGAGTCACTAAACTTAATTTCATCACTTAATTTATTCCACAAWTTAACACCCAATACTGAAACACATCTGTATTTGATATTTGTTCGTACTTTATGTACTTCAAAAATAAAGAACCCCCTTAAATTAAAATTATTTTCCCGTAACTTAAAAAAAATCTTTGAATACCATCAGGAAGACTATTTTTTCTTACTCGATGTAGGAACTCCAGTGTTCTTACACTATATCACAAAATTTTAAAGCAGAAGACTTTAAGAATAGTGGGTTTGTGGAATCAAAAAACCCCAGCATTATTTATTAATTTAATTACTCTTTTTTTGAAGTTTAACTATTGGATCTAAATTGGTTTTATAAACGTTACCCCAAACCTCTACAAAATAAGACATATATAGCACTGCAAGTGAAAAATAGTTGATTTTCAAGTTGAGTTTCACTACAATTTATCATAGACAACATCCATCCAGTTAAACAATTGTATCCAAACCAGTTGCTCATCACAGCAGCGATATTACCTTTCTTACCCCCTACTTTAACTCCTTTTTAAAATCTTAATTTACTTGTTTTTTCCCTCACAGATGATGCCACCTAATCATGCCTCAATCTGAATATATGTTGACTTTTAACTGATCAGCTCAAAGACTTCATATTGATCTAATGCAGGATTACACCGCGATGTGAAGCCTTGCAGCCTCCCCTCGTTTCACCCCTCCACCACCGCCACCCCCAGCACCGGGTAGCTCCATTAGGCTCAACGCATTGCTCATTTTTCCGCAAGAGCTCCCTTGGGTTAAGAGGCAATTATGCAGCAGTGTGGCATAATATTTCATTCTCTTCGCATTGCTTTGCTCTATGATGGCGCTGGTCGCTAACAGCTTCATGCGGCCCCGGAGAAAGGGTGCGGGCTGCTAACAACTTCATATTAGTAGAGGGAGACTGGAGAAGGGAGGATGAAGATGTGGTGGGAGGGCAAGAGGAGGAGAGTTCTCAAGGGCACGGCGCTTCATTAGCAGTCTGGTCTGTTTTACCTGCTTACATGGAGTGGGAGAGGTGTGGGTGCATCCTAGTTTTGGTCCGGTGATGCTACGTCAATTTCCAACATGAGTAGAAAGACGAGAATGGAAATACACGGTTGGATCATGATTCAGGGCTTCACTTTCAGTATTWATGTGAAGAAATGTAATTGAGTCATATTTAAGAAACTCATTTAAGGCTACGTTTAAAAAAATGTCACTTTCCATTTTTCATGAAAGCACCTTTTAAACCACCTTTGAAGTGTCAGTGATAAGCCTGGCTCCTGCACAGGTGTAAATATCTCATACTGTGCAGCGTCCAGAAATCCTTCAAGGGGGTCCCTATCTTTTTTGGTGATATTTTTTATGTTTATAGTAAAAAAAATAAATGTGGACAGTTCAAAACTTGCAGCTGCCGATAAGAACGAGATTTGGAAAAGGTCCAAAAGCTGTTTTTGTTCCGCAGAGCATTTTTTTAAAAACATGTGGGTTTCCTTCTTTGCTGTGTGAAGATTGCATAAAGTGAAAAGCCATTAAGCCCACATCAGTTTTTTTTTTTGCGCAGCTACATAGATAGAGGACATTTTCTTCATGCTGAATTTTTATACTCGTAATTTCTCCTTTGGCCTCTCTAACCTTGAAGAATTGGCACGAGTCAAAGTTTCAGAGTCGTTTGCACTTTAAATTGCAGAGAAGGATTTGTAAATGTGTTCTTTTTTCATCCTTATTTAAATGTGATTTAGGCTCTTAAAAGCTTAAAGTATTGGCCCATTTTCCCTCATTATCAACGTAATGCTGTTGCTGATTTTTGATCCTTATTTGTTAAGCACGGGGGGTGGATATTGTGCAAAATCAACTTTTTTTAGCTTTATCATGTTATGTCATTCCCTCATGAAAGACATACCCAGGGTGGTGCTTTGACTCAATCATGAATGTTTGAGAATTCCTTGAATCTCCTGTCGTAGCCATGTGGAGCTGCCTGAACGCTTGCTGGTACAAAGCTCCGCCTATTTGTACATAGCTCCTCCCTGGAGCTCACGCTGCAGCAGAGCTCCCGCCCCACAGAGCACCCCTCCCCTGAAGCACTGTTATGAATATGTGCTGAAGTGGGAGTGTCAGAAATGGTCTGAGGATCTTAAAGAGACTGAGGCAGATATCAAGGCATTTAGATTTATGCAATGATGCAAAATTTAAAAAAATGAAATATACAGCACTGAAGGTGGTATAGAACTGAACTGTGTGCCTGGATTAAAAAAAAGCGTTGAATATTTCCTCTGAAAAACGACTTCTTTGTTGAAAAAAACGTTTTAAGTCTGAGGAGATTTTTCTACCTGGATTACTGAGATGCATATACCCCTCTTTAAGATTCACAATTTATTAGCATTAAAATTTAAGCAAATACAATAACAATATCTCACAGGACTGCAATAAACCAGAAATCAATTATATTTCAAGTACCATGCATTTATGTTTTATATTTAGTCAATGCAATGGCCTTGGTTCCCACACCTCATTTGGATGATATGTGAAATCAGAAGATAAAGTGAAGAGTTAGGAAATGGGGGCTTTTATACAATTCATATTGTTTTCACAACATTAAACAATAATGTTACACATGGAAAGATTTTTTAATATCTTGAAGCTTTAGTTCTGATAGAGTAGACGTGTTCCAAGGGCAAGTTTTTGATTGCCTCTGCATGTCATCTTCTCCATTTACTTTTATTTCAACCTTCATGCTTTATTTTCATAAAACAATCAAACACATACTGTCACTATCGTTCACTGCCTTTCCAGAGTGTTCCAATGTTTTACCTAAATGTTTTGAAATTACTAARACAAAGATGAATTTCCATGAAGTACCAAATTTGTAATGAAAACTGTAAACCATGTTTATTTTCAATAAAACTACCATTCATGAGCACGCTCAAGCTTCAAGTTAAAAGGAGCGTTTTCACTCAATTTAACCTTGAGAGTTTTCTTTCAGAAACTCAACAATAACCAACGGTGTTTCCTCTCCGCTGTAGAAATCAGGTCTGGTGGTCGAGGCTCTAAGGAAGGGTCTGTCAAGCAGCTGCCTCTGTATGACACGCCGTACGAGCCAGCCGAGAACGGAGGGGACTCGGACCCCGAGCGCCTACGCTGTCCCAGGGAGAGTCGACTGCCCCAAGATGACGAGCGACCCCCTGAGGAGTACGACCAGCCGTGGGAGTGGAAGAAGGAGAGGATTTCTAAAGCCTTTGCAGGTATGAGCGTCAAACCTTTYTACACCAGATCATGGTGTTTTAAAACAAACCTAAACATAAGCTGCTGATTGTAGATGTAGATAGGGGCTAGAGCACTGCTAAAAATCTAAAGATAAACTTGCAACATTTGTTCTTCTTTTGTAAACTTCAGGATGTTTTAACTTTAGAATGACCATACCTTCATCTTTGCCTGTTGAGAATAGTTTGATAAAAAAAGACAGACAAATGTTTGTTTAAATCTATCTTTCAGCTGTTATCATGTAAGAGCGCCTTCATTGACAATGCCTACCTTTTAACACAATTAAACCAAAACCATGTGTTTCTGTTTTGCTTTACTAACCCAAGTGCTTGTTCTTCCAGCTTTAACGAATGCTACTGTGGGTCTCTGTCAAGGTAGTGATAGTCCTGCTGCTGCTTTAAACTCTTTGTTTAGGCTTCCTTTTCTTCTTCCTTTCTGTTAATGCATCCGCTGCGTTCATTTCACAGGTGTCCGGGCTACTGTTTTGCTGTTTTTGATCCAACTCCTGCCACTTTAAACTAAGTTGATACCTAAGCTTCTCTTGAAGTGGGGTGGGGGTGGGGGGGCATGATTGGTTAWGCAGGTGCATGTAGGTGCAGGCAGTCTATGAGATCTGAGAGCTTGAGCATGGCTAACACAGCCATAACATTAAACAGGGCTGTTCCTTAAAAAAGAAAAGATAAGCCTTTTGAATACAAATACACTTCAAATTTCAACAAAATAAATCAATACAAAGCCTTTAGCAGGGAGAAAAATCAATTAGCAACCATGGATTTTATTTTTTTATAGTCCCCTTTTTCTTTATATATTTTTTTCTTTTTTTTATCCTTGAACAGCTCTGCTTTGTTATGACTGCATTAGCTACGAGGGCTCTGTAAGTGGCACTGGATCAGGTCCCGACGGAAGAAAGGACTGCACTTCTAAATCCCTCACAGGTACCGCTCGCTGGACATGGGGCTTGGGTGGGGTTGGGGGAAGGGTTATTCTTTTTTGCAAACATGTTCTGACAACATTAACACTGATGCCTAAACTTGTAGATTCTTGCTTGAAAAGCTGTGCAAAGAAGACTAGTTCAAGCACCCTCCACAGCTAATTGGTCTTTTCACGGACTGAGTAACATTTGAGTCTTAAATTGGTAATTTGATCAAAATCTAACCTACAKAAAATGCTTTGAAAYACCTCCTAATTTTGATGACATTATSRAGAAGCTACTTACATGATTGCTCAGTAGCTTGAAAAAAAAAACACTTTCATATTAGCCTTTTAGAAGACGCAAGTGTAGCAAGTGCAATTAGCATTTGCTGTTGCTCTGAAGAAGGGGCGACGGGTGCACGGGGTGGAGCGCTCCTCCTGCTTAAAGAGCGCAGCAGAAAGAGAATGATTAACGCTGAAGTTAAAGAAACACTGACATGCTCTGCAGCCTTTTACGCCACGCTTTTTACTGCTYGCTGCTTACACAAGCTCAGGCCGTGAATTAAATTACACACACACAGGCAGAGTAAAATTAATTGATTGGCTGACTTTATTTTATTATGCAGTAAGGATTCCAATCATTCCTTGACCGAAGTGTCTGAAAAAAAAGAAGCATTAAAAAAACATCTAAATTCTGTGGTAACCTTTTCTATCTATTGACTGTTTTGGGCATTTGTAAAGTAATTGTCAATATCTTATGAGAAAATATGTCACAATGTAAACACAACAGACAACTTGATGAAAACATAAGTCTGTTTATTAAGAGTGGACTTAGTAAACATCATTGACCTATGCATGATGCATCTGTGCTCCACACGTTCTGTGTCACGTAAACATGTAGAGGTTATCATATGTAGCATTGTTTCATACCAGTTAGTTAGTCATTCCTGAGATAGTTTTATAAGCCTAAAAACTGATAGAAAACAAGCACTCATTTGGCTATCCATTTGCCTAACTTGAGCTAAGAGTTTTGCCTCGTTCTGCTGACTCCTGACTTTATAACTGATGTCATGGCTGATAAAATAATAATTATTAAAACATCRCTTCAAATTTCACTGGACCAAGATGTAYCATGCTTTTAAATACTTCTTTTTCACATTTAAATCCTTCAGTATAAAGTGGAACCACAACACTTTGGTCTGAAGTCCTTCTCATTGAACCTCCAMAAATCCCYYTTTCACCCTTTTTTAGGTGTTTTAAGCCATTTTGTTGTGGGTTGAAAAATATGACCCAGACAGAATATAAAGATATCTACACAGCACCAAGAGAGACTAAATTCAAATTGTATGCTTTCCTAGAGACTCCAGGTACACAACAAAATGTATTTARCRTCTAAAAAAYATGAATTTTGCATATTTCCCCTTTAAGCAAAGCCAAGWAAAGACTTATCTTCTGTTTCTGAACTGTAAATAGTTTGGAAATTTATATTTGATATTTATTGTTACTATGGTAAGCATCTCTACTGTAAATGATGAATCATCATCAACAGTCAATTATTTTTGCTTCAGTTGTCACTGATTTTAATTTTTTTTTAAAACAGTGTTTGATAGTAGAATTGGCTTTTCTAGTAAAATAAGGGATTTGATTTTTTTTTATCTATGTGCTTTGAAAACCAAAATCTGTAGCATTTCTAAAAGTCAAATGAAGACARCATGGTGGAGATGAACCATAACGACTTCTGGTGTTTTAATGTGTATATATTTATTTATAAAATGGTAAAATCACTGCACCCTGCTTGAAAAATCTGAAGATAAATACCAACGTTTCAGTGAGATTGAGACATTTGCACATTCTCAAAGCAAATAATTCTTTATAAAATGATCACTTCRTATTTTGGAGCACTAAGAGATCAATGAAAATGTGTTTGCTCAGCAACCATCAGACTGAGAGAAGGATGTTGTTGTAATTAGTATCAACATTAAGTGCATGTACAGTCCCTTTTGTGGTATTAGAATGGCTGCAGGCTCATGAATCTCATTTGTGGAGATAGAAAAAGAGGCTTAAGGGAGTATTTTCTTCATATCTGCAAGTGATGGGGGTACCGCTCTGTACCAGCCAACAGTACATGAAGATAGGAAGACGTTTCACCCCACACAGAGCAGGAACACAAGAAAGCATCAGGGTCTAGTGGAGGACTCTTACATGATCCTGAAAGTTTAATGATACACACCAACTGGCTTTCTTTCATTGTGTAAACCTTGCAAATTCTGTATGTTTATAATTGTCTCTTCATTGATCATTTTAGGGTTTTCTCTGCTTTTGTTACTTCATGTCTGTCACATGGCTTATCTCTCGTCCAATGATTAATTATGCAATGTTTAATTCTTAATTTTTGCCTTTTCTCCCTCATTATTTTTCCAACCATCAGCTCTGAGAAGTGTTCGTTTAGGTCACTCTTCACTCACACGTTCCTCTTGCCTCCTCTTTTGAAGTTGACTAATTTAATTTCCCTTGAATGTCACAATTTTGGCCTGGAATAAAAGACACGTCTTTAGTTTGCCTTTGAAAGGAGGAAGGCTGTTGTGATTTATTGCACATATTCACACAGTGCTGTTTCAGTCAGACAGACTGTATTTCCCCACTATTTGAAAGATAGAAAGAAAAGTGGGGGGAAAGAATAAAGGAGAGAGCTGTCTCTGGGACAAGCCTTGTCAACACAGACTTGTTTGCTTTTGCAGGTGTCAGCGTAGACCAGCCTTGAATCCAGACATCAAGGGGTTTAAAGAAAGTTTGCTGCCGTTTGAGGTGTAAGCTTGTGTTCTTGAACCTGAGTCTCTGATCTTTGCAGCCAGCTAAGAAATTACTCACTGCTTCGGGTACTGAAGTTTGCTTGTGAGAACCAGTCAGCCCCGTCTTTTTGCTCCRAGCACTTTTTTATCAATCTCCAGCCTGAGTAACTCAGGTTTTATCGCAGAATTCACAATCATCTGTTCTGACTAAATAGGATTCAGTTGAGTTCCTGTAAACCTATTTCTTCTAGTGTCCCAAGGTTCAGTTGTCGAATCATCTTTCATAAACTAAGAATTTATGAACATTTTCAAAATCCTAAATCAGCTTACTAAGTTAGATATTTTGCAGCATGTTCATGTTTTTTTCAATATAGTGTGTTTTCCAAAGCTTTTCTTAAAGGGATCCATGATTAGTTGTAACATTGTACTTTATTTAATAAACATATATTTTAACTGTAAAATAAAGACTGTAAAAATACTGTAGGCTGTTTAGTTTTTATCATTTTTAAACTAAAAGTTTAAGAATATATTACACAGACGGRGCCATTTTATTTACACACAAAGCATTCTGGGTAAATGATGACGTGGATAGGTCCTCGGTGCGAGGCTGCTAGTGAGCTATATCCACCCTGCAGGTTAATCTTGGACAATATCTGACGATCGGCTCTTTTAAATGAAACCAGAGAGCGTTGACAGAGAGGAGAAGGTAGAAATGACTCAGCCTGGAACTGAAAATATGGATGGAGGACAACAGAGCTGCTTCATGGAAGAAGAACCTCAGCTTAGCCTGTTAGCTTTAGCCCCTACGCTATCACCATATATATGTAATAGCTCAGCGCTACACATTCTCCTCTCGTCACTGAGGTCCTCCATCCACATGACAAAGAGGGGAACACAAAAATGACTCAGCCTGCAGCTGAAAATATGGATGGAGGACCTCAGTTTAGCTTGTTTGTCGCACTAGCGCCGAGCTAATACATATAAGGCAATATAGTGTCCGCGCTAGTGCAAAGGCTAACAGGCTAAGCTGAGGTTCTTCTTCTATGAAGCAGCTCTGTTGTCCTCCATCCATATTTTCAGGCTGAGTCATTTCTACCTTCTCCTCTCTGTCAACGCTCTCTGGTTTCATTTAAAAGAGTCGATCATCAGATATTGTCCAAGATTAACCTTCAGGGTGGATATAGCTCGCTCATACCGAGGACCTATCCACGTCATCATTTACCCAGAATGCTTTGTGTAAATAAAATGGCTCCGTCCGTGTAAAAATATATTTTTTAAAATTCACTAAATGAAACAGCAGTATTTTTACAGTCTTTATTTTACAGTTAAAATATGTGTTTATCAAATAAAGTCTAATGTAACATCTAATCAGGGATCCCTTTAATTTGAAAATCCTGCAGTTCCTGAGGGATTTAGATTTAGCTGATAGTGAACTAAATTATTTTAGGTCTGTTTGCAGTATTTTARGTTGTTGAAGTCTTCTGTTCTGTTATTATTCACTACTGATTAAGRAGAATAACTAGGATCTAAATATAGTTTTTACTCCATGACTTCATTAGTTATTTTTGTTCCAGTCAACAGCAGGGGATGTAGCTTCAGCCGTTGAGGTTAACATGTTTGAATGGGAGATTTGTTTACATCCACTCTGATCATCAGCTCCGCTGTAGTGATGCTGCAGCAGTTAGACCTTGTCAGGTGGCAGTATAATGCCCGGCTCGAGCATTTCTTTTTTTGGCAGCTGATCTGTTTTAAAGCCCGACTTAAGTGTAGCTTTATGCGCTTTTACATTTCTAGATGGGAAATGTTTCTCCAGCTCGAGTTTCTTCAGCCTCTTACGGCTCTGTAATATCAGTGAATAATGGTGCCGTTCACCCTTTCTTTCCTTTTCACTGTTTATATTCCAAYAATTTCCAGGGAAACAAAAGTGTCCCCACACAAATTGTTGGCAGTTAATGAAAAAAGATGCAGAGTCCGACCTACACCCATCCCACTGTGGTTTAACACAATAACACAGTCGGTATAAAAAACTATTTGTCTTCATTAATGATAGAGGAAGGGGAGCAGAGTAATGTTTTATGCTGCAGCCCTCTTTTTCACCGCTGTACCCATCACTCCCTGCATGCTCGCCTCTTCACAACACTTGGTCCGCTGTTATTATTCACAGTTGGACTGTCTCCTGACAGGTATGCAATGGAATGTAAATTCCCTGCCTTGTTAGGGCTGTTTGGAGGCTGTGTACTTGCGGTGCGGTTAATCACTCATCCTTGCTCCCCTCCATCCCGCGCTGAAAATTTGCACTTGCCACAACCTTTTTTTCCCCCTGCCTCCTCCCTGGCAGCTCAGAAGGTGATGGATGAGTCTGGAGGTGAAGAGTGTAGAAGACAYATTACGATTTGGCTATATATAAAGTGCCTGCAGGTGAGGTCAAAAGAAGGTGTGCTCGTGTCTGTCAGCATGTATGTTTTGTTTGTGCTTATGCATTCAAAGTCACACACCATCACCCCCMTGCAGTGTGGACAACCCATCATTGGGAGGCTGAGCTTTGTCACAACAGGGACGAGATGGCAAACCACTGCTACCTATTCTTCCTKCCCTCTGTTAGAATCCCCTTTTCACTTCATTCTCGGCCAGCAGGACCTCAAACTGTTAACACCAGGCGATCAGAGGCTGCGTTGTCACTTTCTTCTCCAGGTCTCGGGGAGCTTCATGGGTTTTTAATGAGTCTTCATGGGCGAAAYGATCCAGAAATATGAGATTCATGTTTAATATCCTAAAATAAATAATTGATTCGCTCACAGTCCTTTGCTGGTGGCTTCCTCCGGGGTTAAAGCCAGTAGTTTGGAGGGTGCCGTGGTTTTTGTTTCCCCCTGCCTGGTCCGGTTCCTCAACGTTGTCCATCAAAGTGCGGCTCTGGCTCGTCCCCCTGGCCTGAGCTGTAACACCCTGCTGATAACCTCGCTGACAGCCCTCTTTCATGGGCCTCAAATGTGTCCTGCCGTCTTCCACAGAGCGCTGCCGCTGGTCTTATCTTCACTTGCACACATTGGCCACACACAACAGTGCTGTAACTCTCCCTCACAGAGCTCAGAAGCAGCGCTTCACCAGTTTGAGCCCCCCATATGGAAGCTCCTGCTGCCCGGCTGTCAGCAACCCATCTTCCCTCAATATGGAGGAACAGGGAAACAAACAAAAAATATATATATAAATAAAAAAGACTTTGCTGTCATTTCACCTCCATCACCCATTTTCAGCACCACTTTCTTTCAAATACAAACAYGTCRTCTTTCAAAACAGATCTGCGCTGTGAGAAGGAGTCGGACCGTATAATGCGGCGGCAACGGTGTGCAGAGAATTATGAGGTGGCATTTCGGTTCCCCCGGAGCATTATGCTGTTGTTATCTGTAATAATTTGAGTGCAGATGGAACGAACGTGTTTTCAGGAGGGTCTATTTTTTTTTGTTCGTTTGCCGAGCTCCTCTGCTCGTAATATGCAGCATAAACATTACAGTCTTCCAGCTTGTTGTGAATATGCATGCAATTAGCCAACCAAATTAAGCAGAACTAAATTAAATGCCATTGGTGAAAACAAGCACAGCTGATGATTTATGGCGCTGCACTATTCCCACCGATGAATGAGCAAATAAAAGGGGGCCGGTAAACAAATACCTGGATTTAAATGTAGAACCAGGAAAAACTAAGACGAGGTGGTGCGATTAAGAAGATGCCCTTTTGTTTATTGTTGTGATATTGTGCACTTTTGCAGGCTAAACTGCATTGTTAATGTAGCTGTGAAGTAAATAAACTATTTATCCAAAGCAAGTAGTAAACATAAAGCTGTTTACATATTTTTTCCTATTTAAATTCTGAACAGTTTATAATTTTGTGCTGTCAGCTTGAGCGACAGGTGATTTGTCGATTCATAATCATTATTAAGCTCCTTTCCTATGTCAACACAGGGAGTTGTTTACTTATATGGATTGAGGATTATGCAGATGAGATGTGGCTCATCGATTGCAATGTCATTTTATTGAAAGCAATGCTTGATGTTTTTTTTACATCCTGTTTCAGAAATACTTATTTGGCTCTGCAATAATTTTATGACGTAATTTAAAAGAAAAAACAATGATCATGAATTGAATCAAAACCATTTTACACTGCTAGAAAGCTGTGCAAACAAGCGAGCCTGAGCCACTTTTACCCAACATCATCTCCTTGTCCCCACAGTGAGGCTGCAGAGTTCAGGCAGCCTTCTGCTCCCCAAACAATTACACGCTAATCTGGAATGTGAAATGAGTATTGCGGTTTTTAATCGCATTGCAAGGGAGTCCCCGTACTTCACCACAAAGCAGAGGAAGTTATATTATCATTCAGAGTTTTTGACCTTCCTCCAATGCACCACCTTTCCCATCATGATAGGCAGCAGACAGCTCCTCCCTGCAGCCACTTTTTTCCCCTAGATAAGCCCCCTGACAACCCCCAGCCCAGCTTTTTAATTGCTTGTCGGATTGAATATTCTCCGATTCCCCCCCTTCATCTAGCTTGCAGATATTGCTTCTCATTAAAACGTCCTGGATAAATCACTGTGCTCCATTTTTTAAACAGAGTGCAAAATACACAAATCTAACATGTTTGTGTTCTGCTTGAAAATGAGCCTGTATACAAACAATATGGGATCACGTGGTTATTATTTGGGTGCTGAGTTGATTAATACCCGGGTCGTTGCTGTATATCAAGATTTATTTGACTTTCTGAGAATTTTAAGTTAAAGAGTTCTCGTTACAGCTTTTATTGGATGAAAAAATGGTTGTCTAACCTAAGCAACAATGATCGTACCAAAAATCATTGTTTAGACAGAGTTCTACACTTTTATAGTTATAGATATGAATAAGCTTTACATCAAGCAATCATCTCCATTCCTGTTTTCCCCCCAAACTTGGTCAAATAATGTCATCCTCTCAAAATAAACTCTCTGACAATCAGTGGTTTACAGCAGTTTATGACCTCCCCCTCCAAAAATAAATACAAACGTTGATGGATCATGGCTTTGTGTCACGGCTTCGATGATGAAATATTCGGGGCTGGTGTAAGGTTGCTAGCACCACGGACAGTGGCATTATGCTCATCCTAAACCAGCATTGGTTGAAGTTGTGATCTGGAAAGCCATTGTAACATGGTGACAACCCTACATCTGCAGGAGTGTACAGTAGCTTTCCAAAACCATTACTGCTGGGATCATATTTATTTATTAGTCTTGGCCTCTGATGCAGGTCCTCTTGGAACAAAAATAACAACCTGGGCTCCCCATCTCATTTATTCAGCATTCTCGGGTATTTAACAAGTGGCCCGATGTTAGAAACAGATGTGCTACTGTGGGAGTGCTCGATTTATCTTGCTAATGTTTCGTCTGGACACGAGGCATACATTATCTCTGGGGTAAAGCCCGTGTAGTGTCCATGACCTGAATGGATTACTGTAAAGTACATCTCAGTGATAGATATCATCTATGCTGCTCTTTATCTTAATATAGAGGCCTAAGGTCAGAATAACAGCAGAGTGTATGCTGCTGCACTCCACCAGATAGCTTGCACTTTGACAACATATTATTATATTGACTTTAGAGGCGATTGAGGGGTGTGCATTACACCTCATTATGAATTAGATAATAAAAAATATGAGATTGTTTCCCGTGTTATTTTATCTCTGGATATACTAAAGGTCATTCAAACTGGGTCTCGGATTAATATTATAAAGCTAATTGAGAAGCAGAATAGAGAAGAGAACATGTAAAATGCTCAGCCTTTCAGTGGAAGCTGGAGTTCCGCATTGAAGTGATAATTCAAGTTTTGTGAATCGAGGTTTCCATGGAAAGGTCATGAACAATTTATATCTTATCTTAAATATTTATTCCAGAGGCRCTATGCAAAACTACCGGTGGTGTAAAGGTTTATGGCATAGCATTTGCATGAATCGTGTTTGATTCTTGAGACTGGAATTGTGTAAAGATGGAAACAATTGACTTTGATCTCGACCCACTTAGCTTGTCAGCCCAGTCAGAAATAAAACCTGACATCACTCAAAATGCCGCCTACAACAGGTGAAATAATATGTCACCATACTCTTTCCGCAGAAACCACTTCAAAAGATCTAAACTATTGCTGTAATTCAACATAAAGCTTAATAGGAAAACCTTCATCTTCATCATTTGTGTAACTTTAAATTCATTACATTATATTTGAAATTTGATCCAGATAACTCTTGACTTCTCTTTTGAGTCTAACCTCGCTTCCTTTTCAGTGTCTTTCCTTTTCTACTTTCCAGGTGCTGCTGATTCTTTGATTACACTCTAACCCTGTTTTTCTACCACAAAGCTGGCATGTTTTGCTCATATCTGCAGGATTTCTTGCTTACCCCCTGTACCTTTTCTCTCTTTCCTCTGTTTTTTTCTCTCCCTATCATTGCATCCCTTACTTCACTCCCTTTGCTGTTGCCTGTTGTTGTTTTCCTCTCTTTTCCTCCATCTCTCCTTTGGTGACACTTGCAGTAGAGATTAAAGTGATCAAGGACCTACCGTGGCCACCTCCTGTCGGCCAACTCAACACCAGCCCTCCACTGGCGGAGGAGCTAGAGTCTCCTTCCCAGACAGCTCAGGCGTCGCCAGGACAGATGAGCTGTGACCAGCACCACCATGGTGGGTGTTGGTGTCCAGCGTCTTTATCCATCCATCCATCCATCCATCCATCCATCCATCCATCCATCCATCCATCCATCCATTTTATTAAGCAGTTCAGGTTACGTTCAGGTTAAGTAAAATTTTCCTTGTTTTTTGTCCACATTTAGAGTCACTGATTTGGCTCTGCAGAATTGCTAGGATTTCATTCAAAAGCAAAAAAGCAACTGTAAAAAAACGAAGAAGTAAAATATTGTACATATTTTTTTTTTACATTTTGCTCCCAAACTACGTTTGGAGATTCCAAAGCATCTCGTCAAGCACATGTAGTTAAGTAAAAGCAGGACATAAATTTGCGGGAGTTTATCTTAAATTTTCCACTTGGTGGCGACTTGCTGAAAGAGCTCTTGTCTCCAAGATGCACCGAATAATACGACTTTAGGTATTAGCACTGTAATGATTGCACTTTTCCATCTGGATTACATGTGGCGGAAAATCACTAACTCCTGTGCAGGTTTTAAGGCTGGAGCCTCATTAGTTTTAATTGTGCTGAACTGCCTTCTGCATGCATAATTGCCTTTTTGTTGTGACCCCCATTTCCTCTTGTCAACATACTCATAACTGTCCCAGATGTCCCTCTGACCTGCTGTTCTCTACAAGTGAAGGGGAAAAAAAGTTGAACTCGTTTGGCACGATTTGAGTTGTTGACGCGTTGCCATAATTATGATCATAATGGGCACAATAGACGAGGAATCCACCTGTTTGKTTTTTTAACTCAGAGAGATATTAGTTGCATTTTTTTAAAGTCTTGCACACAGTCACWCTCTGACTGCTTTAATTATCCAGAGGAAAGAAGGACAAGTTGCAGAACTAATGCCAGGAATGGGATTTTCCCCAGACAGTGGGAAAGCTTAGAGTGGGGCCATGTAAGAGGACACCACTGTGTGCTATAGGCGAGGACAGGGCAAAGAGCTGATTTACGTCCATAAATCCATGGGAAAGGTTCTGGTTCCCCGTGTGATGGGAGTGGGTTTCAGATAGGCGTCCAGCTGTAAAGTGATCCTCTTTCTGTCTAAGCTAGTAAGACCCCACTCTACATCTCTTAGGTCAAAGGTCAATGTGGCAGACACATGTAGAGGGGGGGATCATGTCCTTTGTGACACTAGTGAATACAGCTGTAATGCTCTATGTTAACCTCGGAGTGCTTGTGGAGCCCCACTTACACACCAAGACGTCAGTCATCCATTAAACACACTTATTTACTTACGCCAGACTRGGTTCAAACCTACGGTTCTCTGTGTGTATGAACATCTTTCCCAAAAGGTTTGTTCTTGCAGAAAGAATTAGAACAATATCCATTGTGACAGCCTTGTCAATTCAGACTCATTATCAAAACTGAAATGCAGATTGGAAGAGAAGATATTACATCTCCATATAAATGGGGGCCAATTTGCCTGGGTATAAAACCCATTTCGCCTTTTGTTTTCGTACGAATTAATTATTCACTCTTTAAAGCATTTCTCTTTCACTCTACTTCTTCAAGTGTTGGATGGCTGAAACAAAAGTAATTGAAAGATATACAGATTGAGTTTTAAACAGATTCACTAACTGCTGCTTTGGAGGCTCATTCCTTTGTCTTGGAAAACCTAATTAGAGTTTCATTTTGAAACCTTTATAAAAGACGAGAGCATATTTCTAGATGGGGGCATCTTTGGAGATTTGACTTTATAGATTCATCAGCAGCAGAGCTTTAAAACTATTTTTATTCACRGCCGTCTAACAAATCGGTATTTGAGCTCCTGGTGTGCATAATTATTATCAACATRAAAGTGGATTTTATATATACATATATATATATATTTTTTAAATCCTCCTTTTTTAAAGCTACAAATTACTGAGGTGCCAGACACTTCTGAACATTATTATGTGTGCAGTGAATTCTAATAAAAAGCAGGCGTGTTAATCATCCCACACATCCCGACTAGAAAACTTAATTTTCACCTCACAATGCAGCAGTCACTGACACACGTCGCCCCTCCGAGTAGTCTTCCTTTTTGATAGGAGTGTCATTAGCAAATGAGAATTAATTAGGCAACTTAATTAGAGAAATTTGCACGGTAGTGCGTGCAGATGGGGATGAGGGAGCTGTAGTTGAGTTGTTCAGAGTCTTTGGCAATAAATGTTGCTTTATCTTTGGTTTGGCCTTTAAAACATTGCCATTCCCTTTTTATATTCCCCTCATATTTTAGATTTTTATTTTTTTGTGCTGTTGAATGGTAATTGTAAAGACAGCCTATGGTTGTCCTTGTTGCTTTGTTTTTGTAATTGGCTCAGCTCTGTGTTGCAGTTTATCTCTTTGATAGGTTTTGCTTTAATCATAGAAATGTCCTTTTGACATTTGTGCTCATCTGGTTCCAAACAATTTGGCTTGCTCTCAAACACATCTCGCTTTCTGTTTTCCTCTTTCTTTTTCTTCGTAGCCTTTTGTGAAGGAAGCTACRTGCAGGAAGGGGACAGGTCTCTCAGCCATCAGTCACCATCTCCCTGACAGTTCAATCTGATGCACAGATCCCATTTGCTGCACTTTACAAGCCGCAGTGCTGATAACAAACCCAGATAGCTCTGCACATTTCAGTGTGTATTAGTGTGTTTTGGAGGAAAGCTAGTGCGTGTGCATGTTTTCACACCCCCATCGTTCTTAAGCTGCCTCTCAGGCCTTTTGTTCTCCTGTGAGCCAAACCTCCTGTCAGTCTCCTGTCGGCCATGTCTCGGACCGTGCGCTCCGGAGAGCGGAGAAGAAGGGAATTGCTTTGCCTCGTTCCCACTTGTATGCAGCCTTAAACCATAACTCTGCAACAGTTCGAAGCTATTTTTGAAGGTGAGGCTGGCAAACAGAGCAGACATGAGTCCATTCACACTTGAACAAATATAATGATGGCTTTAGTTTGCTTTTCTTCGGAGTAATGCTTTTTCTTGTGGAACCCTGCTCACTCCCTGCGGGAAAGATGCAGCTCTGAAAGGTAAGGTTGATTGAATGAGCTCCCCAAAGACAAGCCACTAAACCATTACTTAGTCGGTGTAGCCAAAAAAAAAAGTTTACCCAAGCTAAAACAGATCCTGAATGATACATTTTGACAAGAGAAAGAAGTGGTTTTAGAAGAATGAAGAACAGATTAAGAGTTGAGTTCAGGTGATGATTAAATTAGATTAGATTAGAAAGACTTTTATTCAAGTTTCAAGTTTATTTTATTTCAAGTTTATTTATTTATATAGCACCAAGTCACAACATACGTTGTCTCAGGGCACTTTACATAAAAAGAACAAACTAAAAAAGAAACCAGCAGATTGTGTTGAATCTCTTCATCACAGTCTCCCATCCTGAGCAAACGGTGGAGAGGAAAAACTCCCTGCTAATCAGGAAGAAAGCTCCAGCAGAACCAGGCTCAGGACAGGTGGCCATCTGCCTCGACCGGCTGGTTGATGGACAAGAAAGTGACACAGACAAACACAGAAGAACTGGTCCAGGACTGGTTCAGGTGCACCTTCTTCTGGAAGACAAAGAAAAAACATGATAGAAATAATAACAATAAACGTAGAGAAATGTGCTCAGTTTGTGCTCCAGCAGTCTAAGTCTATAGCAGCAGAAATGAAGATTAATTCAGGAAACCTAAGTCTAACTATATGATTTATCAAAAAGGAAAGTCTTCAGTCTAATCTTAAAAGTAGACAGAGTGTCAGCCTCATGGACAGAAACTGGAAGTTGATTCCACAAGAGAGGAGCTTGATAACTGAAAGCTCTGCCTCCCATTCTACTTTTAGAAACTCGAGGAACCACAAGTAAACCTGCAGTCTGAGAGCGAATTGTCATTGTACAGAGCACAATAAAAAATTACAGTTCAGAACACCCATTCAGAAGAAGACAGAACATAACAAGCATGGGAGGACAGGTGCTCTGGGTCATGCTGCCACTGACCCTGCACAGAGCAAGGATCATCCTCATGAAGACATCATGAGGAGGCGCAACCCATAAAAGAAAAACTAAAAAACACACAAGGGAAGATGAGGGGAAAACAAAACAAAAAACATCATATTATATCAACAATGTGACACACTATGGTGTTTATAAAATAAAAAAAACAACCTCTGCATAGAGCAGATCTATTAGCCAGAGGAGTAAGTGAGTTTAGGGGTGCGTGTATCTGAAGCCATGAGTGTTGTATGCACTTGTGTGAATATCTGAAAAATGAGCCTGAAGAATCGAGTCCTCAAAACCAGTATAGCCATAGTTCAGAATATGGATGTTAAGTGTTCAATCTGTGCAGCCCTCAGTTTGCTCCAGGAACCAGCTCACAGACGGGTGTGAACTGTGTGGGGGGGGAAAAAACCAAGATGACCAGAGTCATGCAAGGTCCATATACTAGGAAAAAACTGCCTTTTTTTTTTTTTTGGTAAATTGGAGAGTTTTTTTTTTCTAGACACTTTTCTCTACATTTTGTTTTCCCCATTTCATCACTGACAATCAGGAGTGAACAAAGAAAAAACTACATTTAGAGTTTGAAAGACAGGTTCAGAGTGTGTTAGATGGAGAGATAAAAGGAGAAGAAGAGGGAGAGGAGTGGGACCAAACATATGCAAACAGGAAGAGTGAAATTGAAAGCGAAGTGGGAAGAGCAACTGGCCGCGTCTTCGTGTTGCGACCTGTCAGCGTTGACGGGGGGGCTGCGTGGAGCAAACGTGCATCTCCTGTGTCCCCCTTGGTCAGTTTCCATGGAAACACTATTTCTCACCCKAACACGTGTATAGTATTTTTGTCTGCCCTGCTTTATGTTCCCGGCCGTCAGCAATGAGGCTCAGATGAGCTGTGTGATAGAATAGAGGACYTATAATGTCTTTTGGATCCACTTACATGCAACGCGGGAGCATCGTTTGACTGCCTGCAGGCCTTAAGCATCACGCTGCGGGAAATGGAGCAGCAGCTCATATTCTTCCACGGGTCCGAGGTTAGACCCACAATTTACCCAGCTGTCATGCGGCGGCACAATTTGGCTGTCATTGGAAGAGTCAGACGCGGGCCCTATAACAAACAGGAGTGCAGAGGCCAAGATAACAATCAGCCATTTGGAATAATCATTTCCATGAATTTATGTTTGGGGAAACGCATCAGCGAGCTTAAGGCCAACGAGTTCAACCCTGGGTTGAGTATGGAGGTTAAGGGGAGCCCCTGGTGGTTGGACCTAAACCAGCAGCAATCTGTCTCAGAAAACTCATGTAGATTCTTGTGGATCAYGTTTATTTTGTAATATTTGTGACCCATCAAATTGAAATGAGGATTAAATCAAATTTGGTCAAAATGACCTAAT
>NW_013952783.1:96960-102176 GCF_001266775.1 Austrofundulus limnaeus
CTCCCACCCCCCTCCTCACACAGTTGACCACCTCCCATGATCACTGCTCCAACCTCCTCTGTTCAGTCTTTCAATCTCTCAGCCTGTGGAACCCCTTTCATGGTGGTGTAAATTCACTTTCACCTTTTTTTTATTCTCTCTGTCCTACGTTTGCCTCCATAAACAAACATGCMTTGTGTTTTGGCAGAGGTTGCACTCGCTGTATTCCTCTGGCTGCCGTGTCACAAGTCACCTCATGTCCGCACGTATCATCCAACACTTCCCTGTGAAGTTGCCAAAAAATAAAAGTTGTCATGCCCGCAGCTGACCGTGGGAGTTTGAAAAGCCAGTTTACTGTTTAACTTCCAGAACTTTTGTGTGACAATTGCCTCTGTGTGTGTGTACTTGTTTGCACATTGGTGTGCACTCAAAGAGTGAACATGCTCACAAATACTGTAGCCGGTTTGTGGAGTGAACTGAATGTCATGAAAGACGTTTGCGTGTATGTGTGATTTTTTTTTTCTTTCACCGGAATGTGTACTTAGTGAGGAAGTGCAGATTTATGTCTCTTCCATMATGTTTACACGTCCGTCAGTTGGATGAGTTACACAAAGTGAATGTGTGGGTGTCTGTTTGCAAAAGCACAACCTGGMTTTCGGTTCTCACACGCTCATCGATATCAACAAACACACGTGACACCAGAGTATATCGGAAGCCTGCCTGACGTTCTCACAAGTGACCTTAATTTGCCTTTCTTTGACAAAGTGTGTGTGCATCATGTGAAGCATTGTTGTCTGAGCTGTAATTTGCTCGCAAGGATAAATCCATCCTTTCAGAATAACATCTTTTCAGCTGTATGTTTGTTTCTTTTTYACGCAGTCCAATTTGACGGGGTGGATAAGTCTCGGATGTCGCCCACAAAAGATGGGAAAACCCGCCCTCTGCAGCGTCATTCCAGTGGCTGTCTGGTCAACACCAAAATGACTTCACTGGACCACAGCAACTCCTCTCTCGGGGAGAGGATTGACCCCGCGATGCCTCTGGAGAGCCAGTTGTGAGTCTGATTTTGGCGCTTCTATTTCACGCTAATTTGAGCCTTCATTCTAATGTGTCCTCTTGTTTTAATTTTTTTTTCTCCGTCTCTTTCTTCTCGACGTGGAGCGTAGCTGGTACCACGGAGCCATCAGCCGAACCGATGCAGAGTCTTTGCTCAGTCTGTGCAAGGAGGCCAGCTACCTTGTAAGAAACAGTGAGACCAGCAAGAATGACTACTCCCTCTCACTTAAGTAAGGACAGTTCAACAACAAACCATAAACTGTTATCTGGGRTTTCCACAAAACAAATAGAAACTAATTTTATATCCGCTACATTCTTACTGGTGGAGTACKCCTCATGAACAAGTTGAACACCTGTCTCCARTTAGACTGATGACTCTTTTGTATGRTAATATATTTACCCTTCAGACCTCTTCTCACACCTCATCCATGCGTCCGTCCTTCACATCTCCTTGGTCACCCCTCCACCTTTCCCGTTCCCCCTGACATCTCTGGCCCCTCGTTTTGCTGATGTGCCTGAAACRCAGTTATATGTGCCCCGTCTTTGGCCCCAACTCGATGTCATATCCAGTCGAGGGCTCAAAGGAGCCGCTCTGATTGGTTTAGTCTACACTGTGGCATTTGGAAGAGGTTGCTTTAGTGTCGAGACCTGCTGTGCTGTCACATCCTATTTCTTTGATGAAGCTGTAGCTTATTTATATGTGTGTATATATTTATTTCTTGAAAAGGGGGGGAAAAAGTGTTTTTGCTACTGCTGCTTGTGTTAGTTTCTTTTTTCCACTGAATGATCATCTGCTTATGTTTGACTTCCTGCCTATTTTTCTGCTACAGTTACTGATGAAAAGATGTTCTGACAGACCTCAGAGTTTTCCCTCWCAAACCCAAACAACAGATTGTCTGTCTGGTGAAGTGCTAAACACTCCAAACATCTGTAAAAGATTTACAGTTAGGTTCTGTCATTTAAACCTGTTTATTGGCTTTATAAGTTAGTGTAATGGATTTCAAATTAAACAACTGAAAAGCATTTACCATTCCGAATTGTGCCTTCTTTTTAGGAACAAAAAGTTTGGACAAATTTTCCCCCAATTCTTAGAAATTTCAATCAATTAGTGAAATATATTTATGTTTGTGGTTGTAATGTGACAAAATATGGAAAAGTTCAAGGGGTATGAATACTTTTGCAAACCACTGTAAGTTAGTGTAATAGATTTCAAATTAAACAACTGAAAAGCATTTACCATTCAGAATTTTGCCTTCTTTATAGGAACAAAAATTTTGGACAAATTTTCCCACAATTCTTAGAAATTTCAATAAATTGTTTTGTTGTAATTTCAGGTCCTCCATTATTATGAAACGAATTCATAAGCCTTTAAAATTTTAAATACAAAACAGCTCAGTTAGATTTATATCTCTTGATTGGCCATTAAAGAATATTTCACTGTTTTACCTTCAACAACTCTCAGGGATTCCTCTCAGTCTGCTTTGGGTCATCGTCTGTCCAAACAGTCTTGTTCAAATAAGATCGCTGTTTTTTTCCTGAATCTGAGCCGACACTGCATCCCGTTCACTTCAGGATTCATTTTTTTTCTGCCTCTTTCTTCTGACATATAATCAATAAACACTTATGATGCAGTTTTATTGGAATCTATGTTTGCCTCTTCCATCACACAGCCTTGACATGTGTTTTTAAAAAAGGATTTTATACGYTTCGAATCATTAGTTGCACAATCTTTTCATACTTTCTGGTGCAAGCTGATAGGAGTTTCATGTTTCCAAAAAGAACCGGCTTTCTTCTGATCTTTGTCTGCATCGAATCAGACTTTTTTTTTGTTAATCTTGGCATAGTTTAAGGTTATGAATGACTTGCATGTTTTGGTTAAAGCTTCCACATTTTTTATTTTTTATTTTTGTTATTTTTAATCCCAGAAAGTACCAAACCTCCATCCCTAATAATCCTAATAGTCTCTGCTCTGGTAGCCTTTTGAACTGGCAAAAACAAGAGACACCACATTCTGCATCAGTTACACTAAATACAGTGCCTATAAAAATATTCATCCTTTGGATGTAGTACCCAAGGATTGCTAATATAAATCAGTCTTGGTCAATATAAATTGGTCTTTTTGACAAGAAAAAAAAAAAAATTTTGATGCTACTGATTGCCCAATTAGTAAAATGGAAATGACCTAAAGGTGGTGGACAGTTTAAAACACCTGTGTCCAGAAGGTCTTTTCACCAGTTAATGACTTGTCTATCATTACACAATGAAGACAGAAGAACCATCCAACCAAGTCACAAATGGTTTTAAGACAACAAGGTGAACGTTGTGGAGTAGACAAGTCAAAGACCAGACCTAAATCCACTACAGAATTTATGGCTTGATTGAAAAGGGATTTTTCATTCCCAATCTCCTACCTTGATAAAATTTGAGCAGTTTTGGGAAAAATAATGAAGTAAAATTCCAGTGTCCTGATGTGCAAAACTGATTGACTTATTTTACATTATGTTTGATATTCACTTGGTATTACTCTATAGAAATTTGATTTCACTTTGACATTGATGAAGTTTTTTTTTTGGTCAAACATGCCAGTCATCCTAGAGGCATGGTCACTTTACAACATTTTCATTTTATTTGAAGGCTGTACAGAAAAAGGCAAAACCCTTCCAAACAAAATATTTAAATGTAGAGCTGCTAAGATTTTAAGACACGAAGAATTTGACCCTGGAACTAGATGAGTTATAAATGTAGAGATATTCATTTAAATCCTGCGGAGGGGAAAGAGCAACCGASGTATCAATAGAGGAGTTGCAACAACGGCACAAAGAATCTAAAACTGAACAATGTACATGAAACACACCAATGTGATATGTGAATGAGCTAGACTGAGGAAGTCAGGTTGAACTTAGTGGTTGCATCACTTTTTAAAGTCTTTATCATTATTTTGAAGTACAAAGTTACCTAGAATTAATCCACACATTTGTACTGCAGGTGTGAACAAGAGATTTGCTAACGCTCAGGGTTTAACAACCACAAATGAAATATCTGATTGCTAGATTATAGGATTTACTTTCAACACATGACAGATTTCTTTTTTTTTTTCACTCAAACTCAACCCAACCAGGCAGTTAGAATAATGTTATACTCAGGGTTGCACATAAAATGTTTGGTCTGGTTCTCAAGGGAGAACCTAGGGTTGTTGCTTGGTGCTCACTCATATTTTCCTTCACTCATTGAACACATTTATCTATCGGGGTGTCAGGGCATCTAACATCCCCCTGTTCTGTTTAATGACTCCTATCAGCTGCAACGTCTCAGGACATCATGCTAAACCAGTCCACCGAGTTTTTATTTTATTCTTTTACTCTGCATAAATTTTGTAAACTACCTAAGTGGCCGAGGGGCTCAGTGTATGTCATATAAACATCATAAACTGAACATTTCATAGTTAAATGTCTTTTAGATTAACATGTCCTTCAGATGGACAACTCCTGCAGTTTGACCTTCTGCATCTTCAGCCTTGGTTAAACCAGATTTCCACTCTCCAGACCGAGCAGCAAATACTGTATCTGTCTTTTGCACAGAGCAAAATAACAAAACATTCAAATGTTTTATTTGTTAGTCTGATTTATTTTTTAAAAGACTATTTTATTCAAAAGATAATACTATTTAGATGGTTTCNTTGTTTCCTCAGGCTTGTTGAAATTAGTCTCATGTAGGCTAAGTGATTGATTTGAACTGCCAGCCCCTTCCACTCAGTGTGATGCAGGAGCACTTGGCAAATTTACAAACTGTACAGTGTAATGCAATCCTCTGAGTGGAGTGCAGAGTCTAGACTTATGAAGGTCCATCTCCATCGACATGCTGTTAAGATCAGTGCCTTTCTGTCTGTCTGTCTGGACAAGCTGGGTAATTAAACACGGGTTGCAAGGTTGACCATTAGTGATTTTGGACAACAAAAACAGACAGTGTGAAGTTTCATGCTGCATTAACTCCTTCAGTCTGAGGCCTATTTTTTAAGCTTTAGCCTTTAAAGCAGCCAACAATCCCAACTAAAGCTTCGTCATATGTCTGATGCTGCGAGCCACCCCTCTGTTATTGCTTGAGAAGCGTGTCAGTGGCTCTAAATAGTTTTCTTTTCCCAAAGCTTGGGGTGTTTTGACATCAATTATAGTGATGGATGATGG
>NW_013952783.1:102722-107558 GCF_001266775.1 Austrofundulus limnaeus
TTTTTTGCAACCATAACTGAGTCATAGCAGGACTTGTTGTGCCTGTAGCAGTGGTTTATTAGACTGAAATAGAAGAGGCGTAAGGCCACGCTGAGAGKATTGTTTCTGTCTGTGCAGTGAAGTTATTTAATCTCACTGACACAGACCTTAATGCTCAGCCAATAGAAATACCCCTTTTCACCCTCCACTTCTGCTTCTGGAGCCATTCCTGAAACTTTTCACAGCCATAAGCAGGAAAGGATTTAGAGGTGCACTGAGCTGACACTTACGAGGCCGACTTTAATGGAAGCAGATGCCGAAAATGTGAGAAACAGAAGAGCTTAGAAGTAACAGTTAAATCTTGGCATCAAGCCWCAGGCGCTCGCTTGGTACTCACTTTTGTTTAAAGTCGAGTTGTTCTCAGTTTCCCCTGTGTGCGCCGACCGAAAAACTGACAAACAGCAGAAAAGCACCCTCATCGTCCACGTAGAATAACTTCTTCGTGGTTTCTGCTGTTGCATCAGCTTCTGGTTGTCACTGAACAAGACGCTCGCGGAGCTCTTCCCTGGGAGTGACGGGTTCGGCCACCCCTGCAGGTAGAGGTGGCTCCGAGTTCAGCCCCCCGCCCCCCGACACAAACGCGCCGCCGCCTCTGCCGCTGCCACTGAAAATGAGTGGAAACCCGAGGTGAAGAGCCTCTATGTCTGAGGTCGCTGAAAAATTTATGAGGCCATGAGGTGGCACAAATGTGTGCTGCATTATTGATAAGGACAGGCGTTTCTAAGACCTCCAGCCTGTTGAGTCCCCTGGCCTCAATGGAAAACGTTTCCTGTCCGTTTCGCTAAACTCATCTTTTTTTTCTCCCTCCCTCCACCYGTCCCACACCTTGTTTTCCCTCTTTTCCTTCATTTAGCGCGTGTGAAACATTTGAGGCTCCCTCATGGTTTACCCAGAACTCTGTGATGTCTTCGTTCTCACCTCGAACACACATCTGCACACCTCGTTTCCACAGCCTGAGACGCTGTCAGAGGACGATGAATTWATAAAACTCCTTCAACACATTCTGTGTTGTGCCAAACCACTGTCACAGAGAAAGTAAAACATCAATTAAGACCAATTCCATTTAAAAAAAACATTTTTGAAAACTTTTGTCTATCAATCATCCAGGATGGAGTAGAGACTCCTGTGGATTTCTCAACACATTTCAATTTGTTCAGTTAAGAAGAACAAACAAACACAAAGTATTAGATCCTCGACAGTTCTTCAAGAGGTCAGTGCTTCTCCTAAGGGTCATTATTATCAGTTTCGGCTGATGGCGCTGCCTTTTCTGGTGTCGTGGATTCATAACACAGTGAGCGTCATTCACAAAGCAATCCAATATGTTGAAGGTGGAGATAAGCTGTCAGGCTGTTCCTGCTATGAGAGCTACTCGGTTCAAATCAAAGTCATAAACCTCAATAAGCACGACAGCAGACCTCCCCGGTGAGATTCATCCTGATTACACAAATAGGACGGTCCATAAACACAGGGATATGATAACGCCACAAAGGCCCTGTCAACTCCAACACTGCCCCATATTCATTTTATCAACAACGCCGCTGTGTCTCTGCGTTGTCCTGGTTTCTGCCTCCGCGGAGCTGCAACATGATAAGGAGCTCTGAAATCCAGCTGGGAATCTAAAAATGATGCTATTGATGTGTTTGCCTTTTAAACTGTGGTTTTTGTGTAACCTTACGCCCTCCTCCCAGCGTTCTTTCATCAAACACACTCTGTAAGGGAGAATTTTTCTCTCTTTTTTTTTTTTTTTTTGTAGTTGAAATAATCTTTGATGGCACCACTTGCAGAGTCATCAAGCTGGAGAAGAGGTGCAGCTGTCCTGCCCTTGTCAAATCGTGATAAACTTGTTAATGACACATTCAGAGATGGGAGCCAGAGGCGCCGTAATGGAGCAGTTTGATAGTTTTGTTTACTCCAGTTTTATAGCCCAGTAAATCTGCAGCACTCTAACTCATCTAGTCTATATACATATGTGATATAAAAAACTTTTTATCTTTGAAATAGTTTAACTGGTTTACACAACCTTCCATATAAAGCGTACAAGTCCGCATTCTTCGTGTATTCATCACTATCTCTAAATTATCAATCCCAGTATTCCTAAAAGCAGTGAATCAGTATTAATGTATTCTTCTTGTTGATAGATGTCCCTGAATTGAACCCACTAGATTCCTTTTTTTTAATCTTTTTTTCCCCCTAATTTCTTTTTGTACATCAGGGAGAACACAACTGCTGTCTTTAGTTATGCAATTACTTGATAAGTAAGGACTAGACTTCCATTTAAGGCGCCTAAAGCCAACTCTTTGCTGCTGTTTATCACAGATAACAGACTCCATGCTGCTATGCAGGATTTTACCACAGGCCAATACAGACTAATGGGAAACCTATGAGTTTTGTATGTCATTATCCGAAATACAAACTAATAAATGTGAAAGCAATTGGAAAAAAAAATGTTGGTGGCTTTATTTTGCTGGAACAAAAATATATATGTTTTATTCATTCATCCATTCATTAAAACAAAAAATAAAATCTATTTGCATTTATAAAATGAAAGGAAGCAGAAAGAAGGAAAAAAACTTATTTGCCCTTATAATGAATAATACACCCACAAACAGCCCCTCACATGTATTTACTACAAATGTAGAGATTAACTGATTTGTACTGATTACACATAAATAAACACACAACATGAAAGCATCCATAGAGCCGCCATAAATAGATGTTTTAGGTCTTTGCACCACAAACATTCACCCCTTATAACCATTAGACGAAAGTCTGCAAAACTGAAATATAAACTGACTCTATTTGTAAATGTTTGCAAAATAATTATATTGTTCCTCTTCAGTTTTTAATCCAGAAGTTACATCTCTGACAAGCTAATACATGAAATAATGCCAAACAGGTGGGAATTCAGTTAGCTGAGAAAAAATTACTGTGCATTAAAATGCGGACATCCCATAATGTCTTTCAATATGTTCGAACCTAAAGCAATCGTAACTTGTTAGAAGCAATAACTGATGACGGAATGAGCTATTATGATATTGTGTTTCCTAAAGACAAATGATCCTAAGTGTGTTTTTACATGAGGAACATTTGTTGGGGATCCATTTCCTTTCATACAGCTGGTGCGTCACTTAGCAGCTAAAAAAAATAGTACATTTGTATTTGAAAGGAGGAGATTACTGGCAAGTTGTAAAATGTATCGATCGAAAGCTCCATGCACACAGGGAGCTTTTAATTTGCTGTGCAGTTATTGCCGTAGCTTAAGTGATTTATCCTGGGGGTTCATTAGTCTCATCCTTATGCACTGCGAGGGAAAACCCTGCGCCTTAAGCAGCCTGCTTTTTAGTCTGCCCCCCAGGTGACTCCAAAGTTATCAGAAGTAATCCAGCTTTTAGAGCATTGGTATGTACTGTAGAGGGCAGCTAATATGGGGATAAAAGAATAAAGGGTTTTTAATGAGAGGTGATCTGCAGGGGATCCTGTATATTGTAAGTTTTTACATGCCTGGGCTTTTTGTAAGCTTTATTTTCTGTCTTCCTTCCTCTGCAGGAGCAGCCAGGGCTTTATGCATATGAAGCTGTCGCGGACGAAGGAGAACAAGTACATCCTGGGCCAGAATAGCTGCCCTTTTGACAGCGTGCCAGAGATCATCCACTTCTACTCCAGCCGCAAGCTGCCCATCAAGGGTGCCGAACACATGTCCCTGCTGTACCCCGTAGCCATCAGGACACTATAGTGCCCCAGGTCATGTGCAGGCGCACAGCTCCTTCAGAACTCACTGGTGCCACCCTGGCGGCTCTACACTTCATGTTCCTCTGGGCAGAAAGACCCCCCCCCCCCCACCGCAGGAACATCAACAGTGGCATCCAAAACTGCTGATCCTGACTCACCTCGTCGGCCGCCAGATTCTACACCTGTTTTGAAGGCCACCTTTATACTCTCATACAGACAGACTTTATAACAAAATATTTTTAGTTTTTGTTTGTTGAATTTTTATTTTATTTATGATGAGCATCCATTTATTGCATCAGAGACTGACCTTGTRATGAGCATCATTTCAGTAACTTGACCTGAGAACCCATAGCACTTATCACTCAAATCAAAAGAGAGGTACAACATATCATTGGTCACTGGAATCAACCGTGTATCATAAACTATTGTACCTTTTTCCAATAAGTCAACCACTTCAAAACAGTTGGTGTGTCTCATTTTGATTGGCAGTGATGTTACAGTAATTATATTCCAAAGGGGACTTGAAGATTGTAAGGGAAGCAACATTTACGATGCATGTTGAGCTGTATTGTCCAGATGGGACTCGTACAGCGGCCGGGGTATTAAATAAATTGACCAAGTTTGACTGGTGCATCCCCAGCTGCGTGTGAACACTGGGCCTGTGAGCCGGGCAGACTGATCTCTCTATGTTGTCACAGCGCATGTTGTCCACTATCCATCACTGGGCGGTCGCATCACACCAGTGACAGTGGAAGTACCACAGTGGTGAGACAAGCAGGAAAAGCATGATAGATGGGTCAACCCGCCTGACACAGTACAATTGGCAGAAGCGGGAGTCCAGAGCCTGTCCAAATGGACCAAATTATCCCCACTACCCCTGTGTGGAATGGCTTTGCATCGGGAGAATGAAATATGCCTGCATTGTCTACCTCAGAAAATCAATTTCATTCCCCCATCTGCAGATCAATAGGTACAATGGAATTGCAGATATCGATCTGCTAGCCCCGCAACATTCCCTATCCCTTTAAAATTGTGTCATTGCTTTTAGGAATATATATATATATATAT
>NW_013952783.1:107674-109266 GCF_001266775.1 Austrofundulus limnaeus
TATATATATATATATATATTTGTGATGAAAGTAAATGGCTTCTTTTTTCCTCCCCAGTTCAGCAATTGTATGTATAGTCACTGTTAAAATACTATGTGATGTCAGTAACAGATGTTTGCTTATTGCCTTATAATGCATGGGTCAAATCAGTCCGCTAGATCAGCTAATTTCCAATTCTGCTTCTAATGATCGTTCTGTGACTGTTATTTATTCTGGGGTAATTATTACTGACGTGCAACTCCTTTGTGTTTGGCCCATCAGCCCACGTCGCCCTCGCCGTTCTGTGTCGATCGCGTTCTTTGGGGACTTTTGCTTCAGCCTCATTTAATGTTGGCGGCTTTGCTTTTATTTTACTTGTTTTTTTTTTCTGTTTCTGCTCCATGCGCGCTCGCCCGCCTGTGTGGTTCGACTCTTAGCTGTGAGTCTTAACTGCTTCTTCTGACCAACGAACCTCTGCCAACTTACCACACATCGATCACAGCCAAATCTGGATCAACACCTACTTCTACCTGCAACGCTTCCACTTTGCATCAAAGCCTCCCTTGTGTCCGTACGTGTGTGAACCTGAGCATGTCTTTTTTTTCTTTTTTTTTAAACCTTCTGGTACCTGCTGACAACTTGTGCTCCAACCATTTGGGGTTTTCAATCTTTTTTAATCCCTCTAAACCTAAAGTTTGTTGAATCATTAGCATCTTATTTTTGTCCAAACTAGTCCTATTTCTTACACCTGGTAACAGAAAGATGGAGCTGATTTGCTAAAATAAACTCAGTCATCTGGGACTGCCTAATGCATGTCTTCTGATTTGTGAAATTCAGTTTTTTTTCTGAGCAAGTAAATTGACACAGGCGATCTAAAGGCAACTTTAGCGAGCATGACCACTTCATTTAAAAAGCTAAACCCACATATTGACACTGGCTGTATCGCTGCAGTGTGCTATGCAACTATAAACTGCAGTTTTTAAAGGCTAAATGATGGCAGCTCATGCCTCTGGAAAACACGATAAATGAGATGGTACAAAAAAAAACCCCACCTCCAGCAGGAGGAGAGGTAATCATCAGATGGTTAGCGAAGTGAGCAGGCAGTCTGTGCAGTCATCAGATCAGAATGTTATGAGGGCATCTCTTAGTGCTTTATTGAGGAGTGGTATGTTGGCAAACTGGACCTGTGTTTCCCCGAGAACAGATATCCTTAGACAGGATGTRCATTCTGAGATGAACTATCTTGTATGCTTTACGGTGAGAATGTTCACTGTTCAATAGATCAAACGTTGACAGTTGAGGCTTGCTATTTAGTTCCTGCTGCTGGTGACTCGACTAAAGGAAAATAAAGAGCCTGTGTAATGATGGCAGTGCTGTCCAGAGAGAGGCCTTAGCTTTGTGAGAAATTGGAGGGATGTTTGGGGGGGAGAAAGAAGGAGACACGGGGAAGAGTGTTCTGACAAGAAGGAGGAATTGACTGTAGTCAGCAGACAAACTCGACATCCTTGTATTTCTATTATGAAAATTTGAAAGAGCCCTTCTACTCCCTGAGAAGTGTCTTAAAACCTGTGTGTGTGTGTGTGTGTGTGTGTGTGTGTGTGTGTGTGTGTGTG
>NW_013952783.1:109276-112170 GCF_001266775.1 Austrofundulus limnaeus
GTGTGTGTGTGTGTGTGTGTGTGTGTGTGTGTGTGTGTGTGTGTGTGTGTGTGTGTGTGTGAGCTCTGGTGTAAAACTCCATCCTCCATTGACTCGCCCCGGTTGCATTCTGTTTCTTGCTTTACTGTGGTAAAGTGGCATGTATGAGTTTTCTTTGCGTACCTTTTCTCGTGCCACGTATGTATGCACTACTATAACTCATCTCTGTAAAGTCCCTCATGGCCAAATGTATATACTGAATGTATTGTACGGGGACGTAGAGGCATCATGGTGCAAAATAAATAAAGTTGGGTCTTATGAGTTCAACGTGTGGTTTAATGTCTGGATTTTTTTCCTCCTTTTTCCCCTGCTGATTTACCCAAATTCAGCACAACAGAGCAAACACATCATTATTTAGAAGTAGAGAAATCCCCATCCAGTATTCCACCATCACCAGTTACCATGGTGAAGCCCTTCAATCTGTAGGGAAGAGGGACCATTGTTTGAGTCAAGGACAGTGGAGCTATTATAAAGCCAATACTTCAGCTCTCGTCGTTCTCTGTTTATTCACTTTATAGCTCTGGCCTATATTCAGTCCTATAAGAAAAATAAAACCTACATGGATAAAGTAGATAAGTAGGCAGATTGGTAAGTAGATAAATTAGAATATAWATTTGCTTATCCCAGTTTTTCCTACCTTGATCTTGTTATGGCAATATTTATTTAACAAAGACAGAAATACATGGAAAAACCCATTAAGAGCCAGCAGTCTGCTGAACCTCTCAGCYCCTCCTCTGGCTGTAGGAACGGGCCCACTGAGGAACACATCCATGTTGAGATTTTTAACTGCATTCAGCAGCAGAATAAAATCCTTCTTCAGGATTTCTGACTGTTGGTTCATCACTTCATCACTTCCTGTATGAATGATGAGCTTCTTCAAAATTGGATACCCAGCTGTGATTTCCAGAATCTTCTCTGTGAGGTCAGATACTTTATCAGAACTCAGAACTTTGACTTTTTTCTTGTTCCAGAAGCCTCTGATCTCATTCACCATTTTATCTGTGATGATCAGCATTTCTTGATTTTTGAAAGTCTCTCTTTGGACTTGCTTTGGCTTTGAGCTGGATCTGGTCTCAGGTCCCTCTCTGAGATCAGCAGATGAACTTTGTTCAGACTCACCAGTTTCTTCCAGTGGTGTGAATCTGTTTTGAAGAAACACTGCTTCATTTCTCTGGCTGTTATCAGCTGTTTTGATTACAGCCTGTTGCTTTCTTCTCCTTGCTGGAGGAGAAAAAACATTTCTCTGTAATTCTGGCCATTCGTTGTCACCTAAGAGCTGAATTCTTCCTGAGAGATTTTTTTTTGGTCTGGCACAAAGAGAGTTCCATACAGTTTTACACTCAGAAGCAGCTTCCATCTCCTCTCCATGTTGATCTCTCCTCTCAGCCTTCTCACCCATTTTAACACATGTTGAGTTCTCCAAAGCATTCATCTCTTCTTCCAGATGATGAATCTTGAGCTCCAACACCGTCACCTTTTGGAGAAGCTGGCAGAAATCCTCTTTGGAAAAGTAAGGAGGCATCTTGAAGCTTTTATTGACTCTCAGCAGATGATGTTTAAAAAACCTTCTCAGGTTCTTCACCAGCCAAAAATAAAAATTCAATGTTCTTTTTTTTATTAAAGATCATCCATCACAATCATCAACAGCATACAGTATCTCTGTTGTTAAAACAATTTACCATAAAAAGGTTCTTTTCATCCAGCTGGAGACACGGTCCTGAGCAGTCCTGCTCTCTCACATCAGTCCACCTGCAATGTGGCCTTGGTCCGTTGATCTCCTAGTGGACAACGCCAAACTGTTATGGCAATATTTATTTAACAAAGACAGAAATACGGGGTCCAGGAATGAAGGTACTCCGTGAGATAATCAGCTGAGTTTTATTGCAACAACAGGAAACACAGAGAACAACCTGGCCTGTCTCTGTGCCTCTGCTTCTCTCTGTCACGGTCTCTCCACACTACTGTGTCCACTGTTGAACATTGTTCACTCCACTCGAGAGGCCTCATATGTATATTAACAAACACCATTATGTCATCTTAGCAAGATTTGATACAAGGTCAATGGAAAACACAAAGATAAACACAAGTGATATCTAAGAATGACTGTTGTTAGCAAATCTTGTTCTGACTTTAATCTTTCTATCTGCAGATGAACAGCATATCATGAAAACCTAGGACATTAAAGGATGACATGAATTACTTGCTTAAATATAAAAGTATTAGTTCCATTACAATCTGAATTTACGTGCACAGATTTCTTTCCATCGATGCTGTGGATTTATTGAAGTGTAAAATGTAAGCAGTGTCATTCCTGCTCTAAATTAGTTTTTTTCATTGTGTAGCAAATAACCGACAGCCTGATTTCCAAAGGTTCTGATGTCTGTCCTCTACATTTTTTTTATTTATTTGGGTTTCTTGCATGCATGTTTTGCAGAACCCCTGCTGACAGATTTTCAGTGCTTTTTGAAGTTGATGGGCTGTGAGGGTCATCATAAAACCTTCAGCCAGCATTGTAAATTTTGAGCTATATTTAGAATTCGTAATCAAAAGCTATCCTTTTCTCATGTTCTCGCAATCTACCAGAACTGCTACAATATGACTGTACATGCTGTTTGCTCACAGCCCAATTTCGCCAAGAAGCAGAGCTGGCTTTTGGCATAGGCGAACTAGGTGGTCGCCTAGAGTGCCATCTGCTGGAGGGGGAGCCAAACTGCTGAAGAAAAAAAAGTAATTATTTGTAATCCCTGGTTTTAACTCTTCAGCGCCCCTTTCAATTAGCTTTGTCTTAAATATGATGAAGTATTACAGGAAAAATAAACTACTGTACCCATAAAACTCCCCCCCACACCCCCACC
>NW_013952783.1:112180-114919 GCF_001266775.1 Austrofundulus limnaeus
CCCCCCAATGCAGCAATCTTCTCCCCCACCCTCTCTCTCATTTGATTGACGTTGCACTGCTGAGGACGTGAAAGCACCTGCTGCGAAGCAGGAGGAAAGGAGAGCGGAAAAAGTTCAAAACTTATTTCTACTGGCAGAACAGGTGTTGTTTAATGTTATTTATTGTTTTTAGATCATCCTACAGGGTCTGACATGTTAGATAAATTTGAAAATGAGGTTTTGAAAATATCCATAAGACTTGAAAAAGTCCGTGAGATTGCCATATACTTCCGTATACCTGCAAAATGATGTAAAATCCTTATAACTTATGGACAATCCGTGCAAGTTTACATGTATGTTGTTATTTACTTGCTTTCTGGGAAAGCAAATAAATCTAAGTTTCCCATAGTACCTTACACTGTCAAACTTGTTTTCAGGGGGTTCAAATTGGGGTGGGTGGGACATAGTTTGGGGAGGGCGGGGGGTTGCGCTTCAACTTGCCTAGGGCACCAAAATGGCTAGAGTCAGCACTGCCAAGAAGCAGGTGGATATTTAGAAGGATCCTATAGTGCCTGATGATAGAAAATATTCAGCCTTTGCAGCTTTTTTTTTTTCACCTGTATGAAATCTGGCAGAATCTGAAATGCACAAACATCAAGATTGGTTGTTATAGTAAGTACAGAGCAGCTCAAATAACAATGTGCTGAATATATTTATAATCTGATCATGAGAGAAGACAAATGTGTCACTAAATGTGTTCATGTCTATTTAAAAAAAAATCACTGTTCTTCAAACTCCCACAGTTGAAAGTGCAGGATTTTTACCTCTCCCTCTACAGCAGCTCTGCTTCTCTTCCAGAGAAGCTCCATCAAGGCTTAAAGCACCTGGGATGAAATGCATCAAAGAAGCTTTTGTGGACAAAAAAAAGAGTGTTGAGAAAAAAAAGAGGGGGAAAAAACACGGCTTGAAAGCAATGAATGGGCAACAGGGGTATAAAATGGCCTTGGAAGCTCAGAATCTCATTTCATATTCCGCTCAGTCACGCCCGGCAGAAAGCAATCTCAGGTAACAGACCTTATGTTAATAACACGTGAGGTGCCTCCTTTCAGAAAGACAAAAGCGCGCGGAGGCCATTATACTAACCCAATCCTTTCCCTCCTGCCTTGGGATGTTCAAGGATTTCATCTGCGGAGACGAGTGTTTGTATTGTTTCTCGTGGCTGTGAAGGCTTGATTAGAGAAGCTTCTCCACAATCTCGACAGGCCTGGCACTGATGGTTTCCTTTGCCCCGCTGTATTGCAGGTAATGACACAAAACAGGACCTCGCTCATTATCTAAAAATCCCCRGTGTCGCGGGAGTAATTGGGCCGAATTGTGTCTGTTCCAAAGCTCCGGATTGGACTCATTTGGGAGGTCTCCTTCGTGTTTATTCAATCGCCTGCTTCAACTCCAAGGTGGCTTTTCACAATTATTCATCTTCTTTTGCTGCAATGTCCAAGAAATGACACAAACATGAAATTTTAATTCTAATTCAAGGTTTTGCATTTCTTGAAATAATGCMATTTACCCACCACCTTTCAGGACAGTTTTAACACTGTGACTGACTGGCTTATGTTGGGAAATTACAGTCGTTAAGACTATTTTAGTCCAGACATAAAAATAAACAGTTTCATGAAATAGTGCACAATTTCTCATGATCTRCAGAGCCGTTCCAGTATGTGTTSTGAATGACTGTCACCTACGACCACAYCAAGTTTTAGTTCAACATCTTTAAAATTCACAGAGATTTTAGTTTCGGATTACTTTTTGAGAGATTCGGAATCCATTTGTCCACGTAATTCATGCTACATTTTGCCAACAATCAAACCGGGCTGACTCCAGCAGTTAAAGGTGAGATCTTAAGAACACGTGATATATCTTATGGATGAGATTCAGCAACCACCACATCAAACTTTAGCTCAGTAGGAGTACTCAGAGCAAGCCACATCCAACACAAATTAGAAAATTTGMCAACTGTTGAGCAAATTTTATGTTTCCGAAGAAATTGTTTTCCTTGACTTCTGCACGAGACATTTTTTTTTACTTTGCTACAAACTGTATTTGTGTTGTTATTCGTAACTGTGCACACTGTGACAGCAACAAATTACTGATTGGCTGAGACCACGGGAGTGACGTCTCTAACTGACCAAGATGCAAGTGAAGAAATTTATAGTTATTATAGGTTAGTACTGATGTTAGAAGCGTAACAATATATTCTTAGGTTTTCCTTTTCATAATGTTGACAATGTTTAATCTATTATGTTTTGATTGATAATAGATTAGTTACATGTCCGAAATATCTATAATAACACATATTTAACCGTTATGTGAACAGTAGGTAAGAATTTTGTATGAATGCCTGTGATTCAGCCGTAGGTCAGTAGGGGGCGAACACAGGCATTGAAGACCCTGTATAAATGGATCAACTTCCTGGTTTGTCAGCAGTGTGTGGTTTCCTGTCAGCTCTGCTTGGCAATAAACCCCACTCGGTTCCAGAATTCTGGTGTTGTATGGTTTTATTCCTTCTAAAAATCATGTTATTTAACAGTGGCGGTTTTCATATCGACTTCAGTCTTTGAATACGTATATTTTTCTTACAGTTTTGGTGACCCTGACGTGACAGCACTTCTGAATCATATAGTTAGGCTTAGGTTTCCTGAGTTATTCCTTAGTTCTGCTGCTATATAGGCTCAGACAGCTGGAGGACAAACTGACCCCACT
>NW_013952783.1:115763-133197 GCF_001266775.1 Austrofundulus limnaeus
ACACACACCAGGGAGCCCAACCACTACAGACCTGTGGCTCTGACTTCTCACTTGATGAAGACCATGGAGTCTCATCCTGCTCCATCTTCGTCCTGTGGTGAGCCCAGCACTAGACACCCTGCAGCTTGCCTACCAGCCCGGCATCGGGGTGGAGGACATTGCCATCTACCTGCAGCACAGATCTCTCTCTCACCTAGAGCAAGCAGGAAACACTGTGAGAGTCATGTTCTTTGACTTCTCCAGTGCTTTCAACACTRTCCAGCCTGCACTGCTGWGAGGGAAGCTGGAGGGAGCCGGAGTGGTCAGGCAGCTGACAGCATGGACCATCGACTACCTCACCAACAGACCACAGTATGTGAGGCTCCACGACTGTGTGTCTGATGTGGTAGTCTGCAGGACGGGAGCACACAGGGCAYGGTCCTCTCACCCTTTCTGTTCAGTCTGTACACGTCAGACTTCARGTACAACTCRGACCACTGCCACCTTCAGAAGTCCTCGGATGATACGGTCATCACTGGATGCGTATCAGACGGGAATGATGAGGAATACAGGGGGGTCATCAGTGACTTTGTTGGCTGGTGTGAGACCAACGCTCTCCAAATCAATGCCAGCAAGACCAAGGAGATGGTCATAGACCTCAGGAGGAAGTCACCCCCCACAGCACCGGTGAACATCCAGGGAAAAGAYRTTGAGACAGTGGACTCTTACAAGTACCTGGGTGTTCACCTCAACAACAAGSTGGACTGGACTACAAACACAGATGTCCTGTATAAGAAGGGCCAGAGCCGACTCCACCTACTGAGGAGAGTGAGGTCCTTCGGTGTCTGCAGGACTCTGTTAAAAACATTCTACGACACGGTGGTAGCATCTGCCATMYTCTATGKAGTGGTCTGCTGGGGGGCTGGATGTACCGAAAGGGACAGGAACAGGATGGACAAATTGGTACGGAGGTCAAGCTCTGTGCTGGGATGTCCTCTGGAGCCTGTGGTTGTGGTGGATGAGAGGAGGATGTAAGCAAAGCTGACAGCCATCATGGACAACCCCCACCACCCTCTGCATGAAACCGTGGGGGAGCTGAGCATCTCCTTCAGTCAGAGACTTAAGATACATTCACACCAAACACGTTTTGAGCATCAGGAGCATCTGGTTTACATGCAAAGTCAATGGTGGACGCGCATCTAGGGGCATTTAGCATCCGAGCAGCGCGTCTGGCGGCATCAGAGCAGTGCGTTTAGGGCTCGACACACGGGGAGCGACAAACTACAGCGATTAACGGCTGTCACCGCAGCCAGGGTGAAACCCGACACACGGGACGCAATAGCGATTGCAGCGTTGCGAATCACGCTCTCAGGTCGCTTGTCTTTGAACCGAACCGTGAATTTCCTGTCTCCTTGCACCCCTAATATATATATATATATGTATATATATATATATTCTGTTTATATACAGAAACGTACACATATACATGTTTATACATAGAAGTATTCTGGACAACTTGTACTTAGCAATTATTACCCATCGAAATTACAGTGTTCATACAGACTTATTTCATACATACTATTCTGTTAAGTTACCGTGTTACTATGTTGTTGATTTTGTGAAGAGATTTTTCTAAGTATTACTGCATCAACATCATTTTGTGGACTAACTTGTACTGATACAGTAAATGTTCTACTGTCTTTTGTTCTTTCTAGGGCCACACCGGGAACGACCAAGGTCAGGCCAGACGGACTCGTYATCAGAACCGACAGAGTTCGAGAGGCAGATGTTATTCACCCTGAAGGCCCAAGAACAACGCCGAAATCGTACCATCTACGAGGATGAATATTCCCTACTGTCATTTCGGTATCCGCCATTTTGCCAAAAACGGAAATGAAATCCGAGCTCCTCCTCGTCTGAATGTGTCTGTCCTCTGCGGACACCGGCAGCAGGATGCGTGCGCTTTGAGATTTTTGGAGGCGCGCAACGCGTTTGGTGCGAATGTAGCATGAAACATCGTCGCTGCAGGATGGAGCGCTTCCGTAGGTCATTCATTCCAACTGCAGTTAGACTGTATAACACATCATGATGTTATCAGTCACTTGGACAATTCACCYRCACTGCCATCACTAATATGCACGTTCATATACATCCATTTTGTACTGAAATTTACGGTGTATATATGTATTTAAATACGCACGTGTTTATGTGTATGTGTATATGTGCACTGGTACATTACTATATATCACATGTGTGTATTGTGGAGTTGTTTTTTATCTTTTATTTATCTTTCATTATTCTTCTCAGCCTCTCCTGTATTAAGCTGCAGTAATGTGCAAATTTCCCCACTGTGGGATCAATAAAGTTTTATCTTATGTCTTATCTCTTACTTTTAATACTTAAGTAGATTTTGTGTCAGAAATTTACTTTTGATCCTTAAGTATAAAAAATATGAGATGCTTTAAGACTTTTACTCAAATAATATTTTTAGAGAAGACTAAATTTTACCAAAGTATTTTTATGATAATAGACTTGTACTTTTACTCAAGTATCACTTTCAGGTACTTTATACAACACTGAAATGAATTTAATTTAAAGAAGGGTCTAAGATGAGTGAAAGTCATGTTTTGGAAAAGAAAAAAAGTTTTAATTTTACTTTGAGCCACTGTTTGAATCAAACAGGCTATAAAACAGTCTCATCATCTACTAAACTAAAGTTAAGCAATTTTTGACAAACTACATATAATTCTTACCAACTGTTTTATGTTTCCAACATCTAGCTATTTTTTAGCCACATCTATATGTAAAACGTGAATGTTAAAAAAGGTTTTTCTCAAACACCTCTGCAGCTCTGATAAATTGTGTTTTAGCCTACTTCCCTGCAAAAAAGCGTCTCCATTGTTCCAAATTTAAAGGAATGTGCTCAATAAATGCTTTTCGTATCAGCAGTAGCACACGTTGAGTGGCACAAACCACAGTGTTTTGCATATGTATTAGATTACATGTAATCAAAGTACTTTCACAGATGAAAACAAAAGAGTGTAAAAGCCTCTTTACTGGGACTTTTTTTTTTGCACAGTACTTAAGCATCTCTACAACTTCACAATGTGATTTGCCACAGCAAATTGTTTACAGACTGGGGAATCAGCAGCAAAAGCAAATCTGCCACACAACAGGCTGATTGTAGCGTGTTTTATCAGTGCATCTGCTTTCCTCGAGCTCAGCAGTGGAATGATCAGAAATCCACATTTGCCTCAGTTTTACAAARGCTTTCTCTCTGTGAACAACAACCGTAAATGTCTCTTCTTCTTCTTTAATTTGCTTGAAAGCCAGTGGGCACTTTTATTCACCACTGTTCTTGCTAAACCACTGATCCAATTTCTATCAGCACAGTGGCAATGCTTTATTTTTTAAAACCCCCTTGGAGGCAGTTGGGAGGTGGAAATTGCTCGCAGGTGCTCACTATAAAATGGTAACAAGGACAGACGGACACAAAGCGCTGTTTGGGTGCTGCGTTCATGAAAGGCCAATCCGCTGATTGGGCTGTCACATTCACAGATGCTGCAATAAAACTAAGCAGGGCAATTACTGTAGATGGGAGGGTGGTGGTGGTGGGGAGTGGGGGCACCAGCAATATGTCCTCCCCTAAAATGCCCTGATGGGAGACAAGGAGACTAAGCAAATGTATCTGTCTGTAATAAGGCTGGGTTTGTTAAAAAAAACAAAACAAAAAAAAAACTGGAACTAATGGGTACAATGTTCTGATGAGCAGAGCTACATCTCACTGGATGGTAATAAAGCTGTCAGGAAATCTGTGTGACTTCCTTCTTTTTCCATCACAGGCTGTCTAATCATTGGGCCCTCAGAATATTAACGCACAGCACTACTATTAAAAAACACTTATCAAATTTTCATCAGAGGGCAGATCAATAGCAGAGTCTGACATACATACATACATACATACATACATACATACATACATACATACATACATACATACATACATACATACATACATAATCTACATCCTTTAAGTGTCATGTGGAGGGTAAAAAAAATTGTCATTTCTCTTTTTAAATAACTACATTGCCATCTAGTGGACAAATTTGGGAACTACACGGGTTAACCTGAATTTTGGTTCTTACGTGTTTTATAAAAAAACATTAACAAAAAGGTCAAACAAAACAGACTTTTTATGTTGGAGGTGTTTTGGRTTCAGAAGTCCAGCCCAGTCCTGGACACAATCAAAGACAGGGTGAGTCAAAAGACGCAGGACACCCTTATTTCAGAAACAAATGTGAACACCCCAACAAGTAAGGGGGGGAGGGGGCGCTATGTTCAAAACATGGCTGCCATCTCAAAAGCTGCCAAATTGGGTAAAAGGTTCAGTTTTTTCAAAGATAGCCCCCCTCACCCTTGCTGGGATTTTCAGATGTCATTGTTTCATTTTTTTGTTTCTAAATGAAAGTGTGTTCTGTGATTTTTAACTCATCCTGTAGATAAGAGATTAGAAGGAAGGGGGAGGAAAAAAAAAACAGTTAAAAAAACTGATAATTTAAGCTTTAATTTTGAGCTCCATCCATATTTTCAGTTTCAGGCTGAGTCATTTCTACCTTCTCCTCTCTGGTTTCATTTAAAAGAGTCGATCATCAGATATTGTCCAAGATTAACCTTCAGGGTGAATATAGCTCGCTAGCAGCCTCACACCGAGGACCTATCCACGTCATCATTTACCCAGAATGCTTTGCGTGTAAATAAAATGGCTCCGTCCGTGTAATATATTTTTAAACTTTTAGTCTAAAAATGACTAAATTAAACATCCTACAGTATTTTTACAGTCTTTATTTTACAGTTAAATGTTTAATCAGATGAAGTCTAATGTTACAACTAATCATGGATCCCTTTAAAAACAGAGCGGCACATGTTAAGGAGCTGAAGTCCTAAACCCTTCATCCAATTTTAATGTGGGTACCCTCAAATGAAAGCTGAATGTCTGGACTTTATGTCCATGTACATTATATAACTATAACTTGAACATGTTTCAGTAAACAGGTAAAAAGACAAAATTTGTGTCAGTGTTCAAATATAAATGGACCTAACTGTATATTTAAAGGTTACAATTGAAACCTGCAATAATCAAGTTTTGGGATTATCTTTTACTACAGCCATTCATAAACCTGATTTTGCTCAATTCCAAACCAAACGACTGGGACGTCTGTAACAAAGCAGCTGATGTTGGAGACATGAATGTCWTTATATGTTGTGACAGTAATAAAAMTATGAGCTGTGGCGCTCGGCTGAAACAGTTTTAGTTGGATGTTTTACAGTAGAAGAAGAAAGCAGCGGATTGGACACACTGTTTTATTTATTTATTTATTTTTGTTTCTCCGTCTCCCTCCTTCATGGTGGGCTTTGGTCCTACAGACCTGGGCCTCCAGCAAATATGAGCTCGAGGGCAGCCTGGATGTCACCATCTGTGGCCTGCAGCGCCCTCAGCATCAGCTCTTCATCCTGGATCCCCATGTCTCTGAGCTGCTGCAGCTGAGACTGCCAACGGCCCTGGCAAACACAAAAAGTCATAAAAAGGGGGGATAATCTTTTTGTCCAAACACCACCTGCTTACCGTTCTGCATATGACTATCCCCGCCGGGCACTGAACACACACTGTGGGTTTCAGTCGGTTAGCTCACCTGGAGAGCGGACATGTTGGTGGCCTGCAGGGCTTGCTGTAGAGCCTGGCTGAAGAGATCATTACTGACCGGTGTTCCAGCTGGCATGGGGGCTGTGCCACTGGAGGGGTCCACCTTCATCAAAGAAAACAACACAAAAATGAAAAGCGGTGATTGGTTCAACGTTGCAGCAAAAGAGAATGCTTAGATTGAGTGCATTTCCTTCAATGAACTCTTCAGGTTTCAGTTTCAGATCTACCTCACCTGACTCGACGTTGTCGGAGTAACGGCACTGCTGTCGGGTGTGCTAGCGAGGGCCAGCGCCGTTGCTAGCTCGCTTTGCGTTATAGGTCGAGGGCCTGTTGCGCCGCTGTGGCCCAGAGACACGGGCCGGACTCCTGCCGAGAGCCCGCCTCGGTTAGAAGGACCCGCCGGGCTGCCCTGTTAAACACGTTCGAGGTGCACCCAGTGTTGCCAACTTAGCCACTTTGTCACTAGATCTAGCGACATTTTTCCCCAAAAAGTCACTAGATTTGTCCGACAAATCTAGACCCGGTGTTTTTAGAGACTTATAGGAGCTTTGGCGACAGCATTTTCCAAGCACTTTTTTCATTTCCTCCTCTGTTCCTCCGCAAGCAGCGAGCGAGGAGGTGAGCCCCTCCCCATTCCTAAAGCTGTCCACTCACTGAAGCCTGCAGCACCCCCAACCCTACCCCCAGCCTCGGCTGAAGTCAGCTGAGAGGAGAGACTGCTGCAAATGAATCACGCATGCGCAAAGCTGCCACTGCTTCTCTGTGGTTTACAAAGCRGGATGTAATATTTATTGTAATGTTTTTCTCTGGTACTCTCTCTCTAACCTAAACCTCTGGACCCAGCTGTGTTTGACTCACAGATCAGTCACTTCACCTCTTCCTCCCTGTGTCTCGTGACATCGAACTGTCTGCATATTAAATTTAAGATTCCCACAAATCCAATTTATGTAGATCTAAGCATTGAACATTGAAGTCATAAAATTAATTTTATTTCTTTAAGTTTAATTGCAGTTCTAAACATATTTATTGTTTTTATTCACGTTTTTTCTCTTCATCATCTCTCCTATAGCTCAGATCACAATTATTGGCAAACATCCAAATATGCAAATTAAGTGATGACGTCATCTAGCGACTTTTAGGACAGCCAATAGGGACTTTTCTTGCTCAGGAGTTGGCAACACTGGGTGCACCAGATAAACAGGGAGCTTTTCAGTGAACGATGCTTGATGCTGAGACTTACAGACTGAAACTCTTCTTCGTCGTCTGACAGGCCTTCAAACATGAAGCCTCCTGCCAAAAAACAAAAACCATAAAAAAGTTTTGAATGATGTTATTTATATATATTTCTGCCTGTTTTAGGTCCTACCTGGCATGTCGCTGTAGGAGCTGGCAGACACGTTGCGAGAAGAGCTGGCACTGGACTGAGCGGGCATGCTGCCTGCCACCGAGTGCAGCACCAAGATGATGGCATTGACCAGAGCCGGGTGGGAACCGATTAATCTTTTTAGGCAGATAACAACAGTAAATATCTTTTTTTTTTCACCGTTTTTGCATATGATTTATCATAAGAGCAACAGAAACAAAATGTACTCACACGTCGAGCATGTTGGGGTCTGTGAACTGCACAAACAGGTCTTTATCTTGAAGCACTCCTATAGATCATTTTCACATGGAAATGTTTAAACTTGCACATGCAATGACACTGAGTGCTATAAAGGGGAATGCAGGACGTCTTACCTAAAGCTATTGGGTCTGACCTGAGCCCAGGTGTAGCTACTATGATCTGATCCAGGGACTCTTTGTTCGTCAGCATTTTATAAACCTAGAAGAAAATAGAGGAAATGCTARTGAGCAGCAGGTGAGTTAGATTTCACTAAATAAAACAATTTCTTTTAATCACTGGTTCTGTGATGGAAATGTAGCCAGCTTTCTAAGCTGAACGTGCTCCTATTAAAGATGAGCTTGGCTGTCTGGGCTCCTGTTCACACACAGCTCTGAAAAGCAGCAAGGTTGATAAACAAGAAGGAAACATCTGTGAACACAGGTGTGACAGGAGGAGAGAAACCCAAAAACCATCTCCAAGCCAAGGAGAATAATCTTCTTACACTGCACTGCTGAAACAAAGATATATTTTTAAAAAAATAAATGCCTCTTTCATTAATGTGCAATTTTGTTGTTTAGTTCTGCTCATTCCTCAGCATTCTTTAAAGCAGAGGYTCTCAAACTGGGGTCCCAGGTCTCCCAGGAGTTCATAAGCTAGAGCTTGGGGGTCCACAAAATAAATTACAATAAATCATTATGTCATAATGTTAAAAAGTGCATTTACAAGGGGACCAATAATTAACCTAAAAATAACTATTATTCTCATGATATTTAATGATTAAAATAGAAGTAAATTATTTTTAATCAGCATGATGTTTTTTGTGGGCATCCTTGAAAATCTTTCACTGCAAAAAATGTCCACCAAACCAAGTTTTAAAATCTTATATCCAGCTAAAAAGTCTTTTTGATCTTGTTTGGAGACTGATTTACTAAACAAGAACTGATTGTGTAAGAAGAATAATCTTGTTTTCAGAATGTGTGAGATTATTTGTCTTGTTAGCCTGAAAATTTGACTCAAATTCAGTCAAAAATGTCTGCCAATGGAGTAAGAAAATTTTACTTAGTAAGATTCTTGAAATACTTAATTTGACTCAATTTTTTCGTATTTCAAGAATCTTACCAAGTAAAATTTTCTTACTCCATTGGCAGACCAACACTAGCCTCTAGAGGAGCCAAATGTCTGGCTCACTGCTGCCAACTAGTGGTCAGAGGCTGAACTACAACATAAAAATGAACGGCTGGCAGGAAAGTCGATATTTTAAACCATAATAAAAACATCGATACAGGGCTTTAGAATATTGATACAGTAGTGGGAAATGAAATATCGCGATATTTCAGTGTATCGATATTTTCTTACACCCCTACTGAAAGTTATTGGGTTTGAGATACTGTGTTATTAAATCTGTTAGCTGCAAATGTAGATGTTTATGGCTGAAATATGACTTTTCCCCCAGATGTTGGACATTCAATAATTGTACTGTAAAGGTAAGCCCAATTATTTAAAAAAATGAGTAAAATTATCTTATTTTGAACGAGAGACAAGACTTAAAACYGTTTAGAATTAGTAAAAACAAACAAAAACTGCAGAACAGAATCTATACAGAAAAAAATCAATATCTGAGTGGTCTGCATGTTATTTTTTTTAGTACAAAGAAAGGTAATTTTATTAGTAAAACTGTTTGCTGACATCAGAAACCTAACAAAGTCTGAAATTTCCAAGTCCTCGCTGATATTCCAGAGTATTTCCATGAGACCGGGACTGAAAGCCTGGGCAGAATTACATGGCCTAACAAAACTTTATTTACTCCTGAGCAATTCTGAAAACACAAAATCAGACAAAACTTCACAATAACAAAGTTTGATGAAGGAGTCTACTCTAATTAATGCTATAAACAAACCCAGTAAGCTGCAGACTCAGACTTGACATTAATATCACTGTTCCTAATTTAGCAGCTGTGCTGCTGGATTTAAATATGCCAACTCTGTAAAAAAAAAGAAATCTCTCAGTTTTTACGGTTGAATGAAGTTTCAACATTAATCCCACATGTATGCTGACCTTCTTCACTTCCTTTTGTCTCATCTGATCTGGTCTTGCTCAGTTGTTTACGTTTGTATTCATCTATTCTCTCTCACCAACCTGAGGCTTAAGATGAGAGCAGCTGCTCTTGTGTCTGATCTGCCGCTAAAGCAACAGGACATAAACTCTCCTCCACCGCATCTGAAGCCAAGAACAAACAGCTGCTGCTCACCATGTGCAAAATACACTTGTGCCAGAAATAGACAGTAAAGGATACCAGGTATTTTTAATCACGCGTCTTGATTAAATGCAGATGAACCCAAGCGTAGCTGTTTGTTACACACTTCATGTGTTCACTATCTGGAGGAGGAGCTTAGGAGTACAAAGAATCTTCTCCTGGACATACGTTCATTTGTCTTGCAGTGACTTTTCTTTGGCTCTTAAAATGCACACAAGTAAACTCCAAATGTGTGTGCAGTACCTGCAGATCATTGCCAACATGAAACTCAGAGTACAGAGCAGATACAAACGAACTGATCAGGAACACTGGTTGGCTTGTGATAAAAAATAATACTGCGATAAACACAAAAAGTATGGGTTCAGTTCACTCACCGAGTCTCTGTAGGCAGAGTTGAGAGAATGAAGAGCAGCATGAAAAACCCTGAACTCCCTCGCTGCAGTTGCTCTGTTTACAGGCTCTAAACAGGAAAACACACAAACACGCTCTCAGAATTAGGCTTGTAACACACAGCTGAATCATTTTTCTGTATTTAAGTGAAATKCAAGAACTCCCACAGACCTGGACTGTTCTCTGGCTCTGGCCATGTCTTTTTAAGAATATGTAAAGTGGATCCTGGCTGAACCCCGCAGGCGTCCARCGTCAAATCATCCTTTAGTTTCCGACCACAGTGAACCAACTCTGATGAAAACACAGGACACTTTTAAGGGATAAYATGCGTGTACATTCTTTACTGTGATAAAATACAATGTGATCATTCATTCATTCATACCAGAGCTACACACACAAACACAAAACATCTCCTTCACGGTTTATTTTCTATTGTTGACACACCTATTAGTTCAGGATCTGGGACAGAATCTGGGAGCTGAGCTGCTACAAGCTGCTTCAGTGTGGCCACTCTGTATCCTCCAGGGGGGACATCTCCTGGCATCATCTCTGGGAAGTGGAAGGTGGACTTGGGCTGATCCACCAGCTTCAGAGAAAGGTGCCAGTCTGAGGAGGTCATCCCGACTGTGTGACAGAGAAAGATCAGTTTTAATCAGACTCGTTAAAAGTTATAGGCTAGATTTGGGTCCATGTTGGACGGTAGCTGCTAACAACGTAATATATCAGTGCACCAAGAACCAGACGTTATACGATACGACGATGCGTCACATTTGCTAAAGACATCAGAATATTTCACGTGCTGTAAATGATTAGGATTCTTTAATTATTCCTAAGTAGCATATAAAACTAATATTATAGATTAAAGTCAATATAGCGGAGGACGAATAGCAAAAAAGAACGCACGCTCACCTTTTATTGTTGACTGTCAACTCACTTCCTGCTTTTGGTCACATGGTCTACGTTGCGTTTAAGTGCTTTGTTTTCGCGACGGATTTTTCAGTTACCGCTGACTTCTTGAGGATTTCAACATTTTTCTATCTTTTTTCATATGACGACTTTAATCTCGTAACATTACGACTTTATTCTCAGATTTATTCTCAGATTTACAGATTCTTCTTGTTGTTATTATTACTAATAATAATCCATTTTGAATAAATGTTTGCAGCTCGTTTGTTTGAGTGGTTTAGAAGCCCCCCACTCTGTGTCCACTAAACAGTTAAGCAGTGTGGGGGTCGGTCCTGAGTTCGGCTCCGTATGACATCAGAACTGGACAAAGCAACAAGGAGTGGTTTCTTTGAGGAGAAGCGACCCAGAATCAACGAAAAAAACCAAAACAGATCAAGAGTGTTCCTTCTAGGTTTAGCATCAGTTACAATCAAAGTGTGCGGGTTTTCACTGAGACTTTTATTGCGACAGGAATGATCCGCTGTAGAAAATAAACAACACCGTCTGGACACAACAGAAGAGTCACCACAGCCGTTTTATCGGTGAGTTTTAACTTTCATTTAATGTTGAAATAAGAAAAAAAAAAGCTGCAAGAATAAACTCGTTTATGAAGACGACGGAAAACTATCGGTTATCTGAGAAAACAGCAACAGCTGCGGAGGAGTGAAAACTCAAAAAAGTGCTAAATTCTCCTTATAAGTCAGTTCTCTGGCTCTAGAGACACATTTTAGTTTAGTTTCCTCACTTTGAATAAAAACTCAGGCCCCGTTAACCTTCACCGTGCACATTTCATGAGATGGAGCTAAGCTAACGTTATGACTGAAGCAAACTGCGCCCTCATTTCACTCAAACATTTGCTCTGAAGCTGCTTCATTATAAAAGTTGTGCTTTTTCTGCATCATAAGCAGCTCAATTGAAAAACGCTAAATKTCACACTCAGCTAATACTGACAGAAGGTAGAAGCCGTGGCTGCCCACTGTCTTAACGGTACAGGGCTTTAATGAAGCTAATTAGWAACACCTGGGTTAATTACACTGCGAAGTGAATCATTCAATATGCTACATTTAGCTCATTGGAGAGCTACGCTGATGATTAGGTTAATAAAACTGCTAACTAAACTTTCAGAGGTTTTTAATAAAAGTAAAACTTTTATGCTGCTCCTCAGGCATAAAACTTCCTTGGAAGTTTACGGAGCTCATCCTCTCAGTTTGGTGAGCTAATGTATGATTTAATTAAGCAATATATTAAATGACCTGACTAAAATGAACCCAGTCATTCTTAAAAAGGAGTCATTAAAGTTTGGTTACTGCTGCTGTGTGAATGTAAGGGGCTCTCTGGGTGGGTTGGAGATGCTCCTATCCTCAATGGGCCGGTGGTTGTGAAGAACAAAACCCAATGCTAATGAGATATTTGAGCTCTTAAATTAAACTTTATTATAGGTGGTGGGAAAAAAAAACCTGTTGGAAAGGCACAATTTCTGAGATTTCTCTGAACAACAAAGGAGTTAAACATAGAGCTATTTTTAAATTTAACAAAGTGCAACATCAAAAGTCTTTTGTCTATTCTTTTGCGGTCTATGTCATGATGAAACAAAATGACTCATATACACTGACAGCTATTCTCTAAAATAAATCCAGACCATCACATTCTCTTTCAGGGACCTTTTCTTTATAATAAAGGGCTTTTAAATGGCAGGGATAATTCTGAAATGTAAATAGGGCCTACCTACCTAACACATTGTTTTAACTTCACGGCTTCTTTTTATTTGTAGTTGGTCAGGTTGTTTTAATCTCTGACACTGAACTGAGGGATAAAAAAAAACCTTGCATGCTGACACAGGGTCTGTAAACGTTTTGAGTCATTCAGTGGAAACCCCTCTGACTGCTTCCTGGTGTCTCAGCAGCCTGAGTCAGACTGCGGTTTTATACTGTTGGCACATTTCACCTCGCACTATCCTCAAAAATATATCCAGGGAGAGAATAGTTGAGGTATCCATCTGTTTTTTTTTTTTCTCACTGAATATTTATTCCTGCTTTTCCATCCCTGCACCGTCAGTGAATAACATATATGTGTCTTTATTTCTGCAGAGGTTAGATATTTAGGGGATTTCTTGACTTTTTTCCCCCTCTTTAAACAAGTCTTTTAGACTAGTGGTGAGCAGAGCTGTGTTGAATCCAAACTCCTGCCCACATCCTCTCTGCTGAAGCCATAAAAGGACAGATAAAAAAAAAAAGGTTCAGATTTGGCCATGAGGTGGCGCCACAGAGCTGAAAGTTCATGGCTCCAAATCACAGCAGCTGATCTGCTGAACTTGTGCCATGTGGTGTGTACATTTAGTTTTACTTGCTTAGTTGCTTTGAGGAATTTCGGGTGTTTGAATTCAAGCACTGACTTTTTAATTTTACACTTAAATTACACATGACCTTGACTACATTTTGAAAATGTAGTTTACATTTATAAAGGTTCTTTTGTTCAGTGTCAATGTGATAAAGTCTCTGAAATCTCAACTGAAGAAGTTTTCATGTAATTTTAATTATTTTTGCATACAAAGTAGGGCTGTCAAATGATTAATATTTTTAATTCGATTAATCCTGAAGTAGCTGTGAATTAATTGTGATTAATCTTAAATTCAATATACATTTCTATTGTATATTGATAAAATAAATTACTTGAGTTATTACTTAGTTTTTAATGTTTTTATTTAGAAAACAAAATTGATGCTTAGACATGTTTTTTGAATACAAAACAGGACCTAAAAAGTGCTCCAAACATATTTGAATTCTGTGCAGAATAATGGTTAAATCAAGAATTCAAGGATTTTCATTCCAAATGAGTACTACATGAGGGATGAAAGATAGATACTAAGGTCACAGTTATCAGCAAAACATAAATAAATAAAATAAAATAAGCCATAAGAAGACAAAAAGAAAAAAAACTGTACATAATGGTTTTATTTGTTTTATTTATTTAACCTTTATTTATCCAGGTAAACTGTTTGAGAACCACTTCTCATTTACAAACATGACCTGGCATGCACTGAGTGCATTGCAATAAACAAACCTACATATTCAGCCACAGTAAAGTGATTGTAATTTTGTTTTGATCAAGGTCTTTTTTTATAATTTTTTTTAACAAACCACAAAAAAGAACAGACTCACAAAAACACAAAACAAAACACACACACCCAAAATCCCTCCCATCCCTCCCCTCCTATATTGGATCCACTGAAACAACAAAAATCGATCTTGTATTCATACAAGTGATACAATGAACAGGTTTGTGTATAATGAAACAATATTTAACCTTTACACAAAATTATCTGCYGAAATTTTTTCTACATAAGATATAAATGGCTGCCAAATGTCAAAATATTTGTTTACAGATCCCTTAACAGTATATCTAATCTTCTCTAAATGAATGTAAGACATAATTTCTCTTAACCAATGACCATATACTGGAGGATGTGGATCCTTCCATCGAAGAAGAATAAGTCTTCTAGCCAGTAGAGAGCAGAAAGCTAACACCGTCCTCTGATGTTCACTGAGGGAAGCTTCTGCTGGAGCCACCCCAAAGAGAGAGATGAATGGTGAWRGATGAACAGTTCGTCCAAATAGTCCTGAAAAGGTATCAAAGATGTCTTGCCAGTATCCATGTAGCTTAGGACAGGACCAGAATGTGTGCAGAAGTGTGGCAGGAGATTGTTTACAACGATCACACGTCGAATCCAAGTCCTTTTTGAATTTACACAATCTGTCCTTAGACCAGTGTAGACGATGTACTACCTTGAATTGAACTATAACATGTTTCACACATATTGAGGATGAATATATATTTTGAATTTTTTTTGCCAAACTGTGTCTGGTATGGATTCCTCCAAGTCCATAAAATGATTGTAAATTTTAATCGTGATTAAAAATTTTAATTTATGCCCATGCAGCACTAAAATTAATCAGAGTTAACTCAATTAATTTCACAGCCCTAATACAAAGTGATGCTATTCATCAGTAAAGGGTTGTTAGACTAACTGGATAGAATAATCATGATGACTTCATGATCCTGGCTTCACTGTCATCCAAAATACAAATTTAAGTTTTTAGTTAGACAAATAGTGACAGTGTAGCCAATATCTCATAAACATCAGATTTATTTGAAGTTAGAAATAGTTTTGGGAAAAAATCCTATTGTGTACAATTAATCATCAGAAAGACTGTCAATAATTATTATTTGCCATTTTGCAATTACTGCATTTAGTGCCACACGATGACATATTTTTGTGTGTGACACACTCTCACTATCAAGTACGCATTGTGAGTCTGTGGCATATGGTGTGATTAAAGATGTGCTGCCACTCCACATTGTGGAAAAGTTGGGTTTCAGTTCACAGCTAAGAAGTTAGTTTGACTGATGATTTATAACTGATTTAGAGTCCAAAATATGCGAGCGCAATTATCATCTATTAATCATAATCATATTCGTTGTCGGCTATATGATACAATTAATTGTGATTAATTTCTTGGCCAATATTGCCAATATCAGCTTCTGATGAAAGAGAACCCTGAGCAAGTCAAAGAAAAGACTTCACCTTCAGAGAAACCTTCAAATATGTCTACGTGTTGCTGTTCAACATAGACTCATCTCAGTTCCTCAAACGTTTCCAAAGTAACAAATAAAATGCTCCACCGAGTTAATTACCCTCTAGTCAACACATCTTGTCATGATTTTATCCTTGTATACTTATAATGTTCATTCCTCTCAGATGTGATGTGGTTTTTTTGCCCCACAGTGCTGTGTATGAAGATCTGCTGCTTGAATCAACCTTGAAGCGCCATGCTGGCCCTCCTGCTGCCTGCAATGCTGGCCGTCCAAGCAATGGGTGGGTGTCGCCTCTGCAAGTGGTCTACCATTAGATCTGAGTCACCGCAATGGGAAATAATTCTGCTTGTTAGACATTCTACCCCGCAGAGCCTTGTAGTCTGCTCACTTCAAAGGCTTCATTGGGCTAAACATCAGTTCAAATTAGGCTACTCCCAGATATAATGTGCCTGTAGTTGAGGAGTCATAAACTTCACTGTTTAAGCTCTATCCACATAAGTCTACAGAGAGGTTTATTTATTTATTTTTTATTTTCACGTGTCCTGCGATGGGCCATTTTTCACAGGAATTCCTTTGAGTTTTGTCTTCTCAAAGTGTTGAATGACACAGGGATGTCTTTAAAAAATCTCCATTCTTTATAATTCAGCTCGCAAAACACAACAGCTTTGACCTTTTCCAAAGAGGTGCTGCAGGGAGGCCTGAACGAGGCCCCCGATGGAAAATCGCTGGAAGCGCAGTTTTTCTGCCGTGACTCAGGGAGCGCAGTGAGGACACCATCCTCTCATATTTATAACTCGGAGAAGTGGTTGTGGCACTGGTTGATGTTGCAACTGAGAATTCATAGCTCACACACTCCAAAGTTTTACTTCGGTGGAAGCAGGCTCTGAAAAGAACTGGTGTCATCATAAAAAGGAAACAAATAGCCTGTGGGCTGGTTTGATAGCATCTCATGACAGTGTAAATAAAAAAGGAAACTGAGCGTGTCAACACAGGGACGAAAAACGCATATTTTTTAACACCAGCTTTTTTTTTCTCCCTAGTGTGCAGCTGACACATAATGCTAATGCAAATGTTGYTGTAGCTATGGCCTGGGGTGGAAGAAGAAAAAATAGCTCTTAAAGTTTAAAAGCGTGATATGAAAACATTGGCATGCTTTTGCCAACACACAAAGCCCAAAACAACTTTAATTTTTACATTTCTAAATACTGTAATTTAAAAAAAAACTGTTTTTTTTTTCTCTGGTTGAGCTGGCTCATCTTCCTGTTGGCCATCAGTTGCACATATCAGTCCTGACTCAGTGGACCTAAGTGTCTTCAGTGGTTCATTAGGGACCTATTCTCTCGCAGCACAAATGGGCTTGCGGCCTGCTCATTACTTGCTGTCTGGCATCCTCTGCCTAACTCGCTCCCCTCACCACGGGGGAAGATGGGAAGGAGGCGGCGTGGACTGATGGAGCTCTTTAACTCACAGGTAATGGGCTATTGTAGCTCACACAATGATTCACTTTCTCTCTGCTAACTGGAGCACTAAGTGAATTAGTGGGAGTCTGGTTTGATACTATAGACTTCCCCTGGTACACAGCATAATGATACAAAAACATCTGCATTGGGGAGTGTTTTAATTAAATATAACTTAATGTGGCAAAAATTCAAAGGAACTTCAGGTGCCTTTCTATATAAGACAGATTGAGTCATTCATCTGGAATCCAATGGCCTGTGATCGACAGCACATCTTATTTTGGTTCATTTAAACAGTAAATCCAAGAGTAATTGTCTAGATAGCCAATTATAAGTTGCTTAGATACAGTAGGTAAAATAAGTATTGAACACGTCACCATTTTTCTCAGTAAATATATTACTAGAGGTGCTAATGACATGAAATTTTCACCAGATGTTGGTAACAACCCAAGAATGGCACAGGGAAAAAGTATTGAACACATGAAGAAAGGGAGGTGTAAAAAGGCATGGAA
>NW_013952783.1:134517-146539 GCF_001266775.1 Austrofundulus limnaeus
ACATCTGGTGAAAATTTCATGTCATTAKCACCTCTAGTAATATATTTACTGAGAAAAATGGTGACGTGTTCAATACTTATTTTACCCGCTGTATACAGGCTAGCTTGTTTCTTCTCTGTTTTTGAAGTGACTCTGTTAGTTTTAGTTATTTGTTACATTCTGTGATTCTGTCACTGTTTATATAGCAGATGCAGTTTCTGGTTGATAACCGATCTTTAAAAAGCCTGAGCTGCCGATTCCAATTTTGTCCGATGCCATCTTTTTTTATATATAACTGACACTGTCAGGTGTTCTAAAGGTCACAATACACCACAATGCACTGTTCCTATTTTATTTTATTGGAAAACGTTGAACAGCACTCATAAAATAATACAAATTGTTTTAACTGGACATGAGGTAGTGCTCTGAAGTATAAAAGAAAAGTTTGGAGCATTGCTGTTCAAAGTTCAAACTAACTATCCTGTGATTATTGTTAACAACACATGTACTGACGTGACCTGGTGGGCAGGTCTGTCAGTCAGCCCCCTCTCACAGCACAGCAAAAGGGGACAGTGGCTGATTTTCAGACCTTTGTGAAGGCAGATAAGATCAGCTTCTCATGTAATATTGGTCGATCACCAAAAAATTAAGGAAACCAGGGCTGGTTTCAACTGGCCAGTTTATTGGTGCTCCCCTAGTTTTTAGCATCACATACATCATACATTTCAGTCTCCGAGTTTTGAAGGTCCTTTACTGGATTTACTGACTTCTTCCTTGAATTCAGTTGTRCCATTGCTTAGTAACTCCATCATGGCATGAAAATTACAAGGCAACACATGAACACACTGTCAGAAATCAGGTTGTAGATTATTCTGAATGAAATCTTTCCCTAGCGATGTTCGATACTGCCTTCTTTCTGATACTGATACCGAGTAAAATTTCCCTGGTATCGGTGATGATGCGATACTGATACCTTGTGATAACACACATAATGTGTCTGGTAATTCTTAAAAAGTAGCGTTTTTCAAACAACCACTTTATAAATAAAACATGACATAGTACTATATTTATTAATTTAAAAGTCTCTAACTCTAACCCTATATTTGTTTAGCACAATTTAAAATTCTTATTCTAAAGAAATATAATAATTTTTGAATAGTGAACAAAAGTGAGAAAAATATTGTAAAAGTTGTTACTTTGTATATTTTGTAGCATTGTTTGATTGTGGGTTTTGCAAGAAGGTCCTTGGCCATAACTACTGCTGTTTGGGGGGACATGGCWTGAAAAGGTTTTGGAACCTCTCATCTAAAATGTAATTACAGTCAGACGAAGCAGATTTATGTTAAAACGACCTGCCATACATCTAGACTGAGTGACTGACTAAGCACAGGCCACTGTGCTTATGCATTACCCAAGCAGAAGAAAAAGTAGTTCCCTCCAACCACATGTGATTTAAACAAGATTTGAACAGCTTAGTTATTTTCCACTATTTTCCTGTTGATATACATTATGTAAAATAACTGAAGTACCTATATTTTGATTTTAGTATCGATTCTAGAGTATAAAGTTCTGGTATCGGTAATATCGATATTTCAGTATCGATCTACACATCACTATCTTTCCCTGCTGTTATTAACACAGTACTGCACAAACATGCACAAATTTAGCACTGATTTTTTTTCTTTTGATTTAAATACAGTGTTTAAAAATTTATTGATTCATTTTCTTTACAGACCAATGGCAGGGTCTCAGGTTGGTCCAACCTCTGACCTGGCCCCTTTCAAACACGTAAGCCTATTTTTTTTTTCAAACACATACGTCAGTATTGAGTGTCAGCACAATGCATAGACTGCCACTACGTGTACAGTAATGAGTGAGCCACAGCAGTGAACTGAGTAAAGTAACATTTTGGCTCACATCAGCACAACACACGGCAGTGTCAGCCAGTGGCAGAGCTAACAGGAGGCTGTCTAGCTAATTGCTTGTTGTTGTCATGGTGCATGCTCAGTTAGCACAGCCACAAAGCTGCCAGAGCGCTCTGTGTGCCGTTCTTAGTACCAAAACAATGAGAGACAATCGTATTCATGCAAATGCAAAAAGAAAAACCTGACCCAATGATGGCAGCTGTAAGGTAATTGAAATTAACTAGCATAATTGGAGAGATTGCATCTAGTGTAGTAGTCAGTAGACACATTATTGTAGGGCCCTGGAGTGTGAAAATAGCCCACTCATGCCTTCATCTCTGGTGTACTTTTTAAAGGTCTGCTAACTATGAATGCCCTCTCCCTGCCCCCCTTTTCTCTTCACAGCAATTGATTCTGCAGAGAGGGGACACTTTAGTCTGTGCAGATATTCAATTTAGGGTTATTACCCCGTATCAGTGATGTTCTTGCTAATTTGATTGTGTCCAGTAAAGTATCCTTTAAAAACAATCGAGGACAGGCTCAACAAAGATTGGTTTCGTTGTACTGCATACATAATGAGCAGTCTCTGTTGGCTTACYTCTGTCTCGTTGGTTCCCAGCGTTGCTTTCCTCACCACTTACTCATTGAAGCAAATTGCATTACCTAACAAGCACCTCATGATTATTTCAACAAGTCTTAAAATTGCTGCCTTTTGGGGATCGTTAAAAAATTGATAGGGGCGATATGCTGTGATTGCAGTCCTGGAGGGGAAGAGRGGCCTGCAGCCATATGTTGATCTCTCTGTGTCTAGTGGGCTGTGATAAATGTGTTGAACTGACGCTCATCTGTGCTTGGAAAGCATCGGAGCTACTGGTTTGCTGCAGCAGCATTCCAGCAGCAACCAGCCACATACTGGATTATGTGACAGGAGCACAGCAGTGGTGCTGTCAGGCATAGGGCTTCTATCATTGAGACGGACACCTGGCAAAACTGAATTGTGCCTGCCTTGCTTTGTTCACAATGCATGGAAATATAAATTAGGAAGGGATCTAGAGTTTTAAAAAATGAGTAAAGCAGGAAGTGTACGTATTTAGTAGGAAGAAAGAATGTAGAATCTTCAATTACCGGTACATGTCTGTTTTTGGACTGTTGGAGGAAATCAGTGGTGAAAACCCACGCATGCACAAAAAGAACATGCAAATACCACACAGAAAGGCCYCAGCACCTTTTCCTGAGAGGACAATGTTGCTATCCACAATACTACTGTGTAACCCACAGTCTCTTTTTATTTATTTATTTATTTTTCCGTTGGTCCTGTAATTGTACGTGTACATGCTATATGTGCAGACAACTGGTGGTTTGCAGACTCCTCCTTTTCAACAAACTTCAGGTTTATGGTGATGTGATGGTGTTGTCACATATTTCTGTCATTTCCCTGCATGCTCTTGTTTCTGATGCAGCAACAGAGTTTCAGTGCAGCTACTTTAAAAAACACATTGCAGTATTTTTTTTTTATTATTTATTGTACAAGCTTCTCCAAACAGATGATTTTTTTTTACCACTAGCTGTGTGTTGTGTCTCATATTTTATTACACTGACTTGTTTTAAATCTATACAGCAGCACTGGGAGTTTTTTATTTTTATTTTTAGGTTTTTATTGTTATTTTTCCTTATAAAAGCAGAAGGGAGAGGTTCCAGAGTAATGAGTGATGTTAACTACCCTTTGTGATTATTCTTTCAACTCTGAAAAAGTTCATATAAGTTCTGGAACAAACAATTAAAGAAACAGAACATAATGTGCTTTTTTAGAATAATTTCAGGAAGTTAAAAAATGTTAAATTACTGAAACTTTCTTATTAAGTCATCTTTCTGTAAATCCTTGCACACTACAAATGCACACACACTTTTTTATTAGTCTTTGATTCATTTTTGTTCACTCACAAATGCTGGAGGTTATTTAGTATCCTGAGATTTTTGGATACTGTCTTGCACACAGCGTATTTGAGATTTATCCGTTAACTGTTTTTTTTTTTTTAGGTCAGCCAACACTGAAATTCCAGTGTTTCCTCTGTCCATGGCTTTAGTCTTCAGGATTTGAAAGCAAAATTTCCATCTGTTTTTAAGATGTCCCTTTAATTTCAGAAAGTGGGTTTAGGAAGAACACATTTCTGGACCTTTGACTCGACTCTTGGTTTCCATTCTTCCCCCATATCAGCCATTCCCTAATTCCTTTTTAAATAACATGAATTTAAAAGTGGACAATGCTGGAATAAATTTGTGCAGAGTTCTCTTGCTGTACAGTTTGCAGTTGTCATTGCTCATTATGTATTGCTCAGACGAACTAGTGGTGTTACAAAGTCTGAAGATTATCATCAGCTGACAGTTGCAGTTGACTTTTCCAAGCAAATCTGAACAAAACTTTAAAGTACTTCACAGAGTAAAAATAAGCACAATAATTTTAATTATGAATGGGCTGTCATTATTAGACATTAGTTGCACTCATCTGAGGACTGATTATGTAACTGTGTTGCTATGTTTGGGTGTTCTAGTGTCCATCAGCTTCCTTTTCAGCCTCCAGCTCATAAAAGACTCCCCCCCAAGATTGTATGCCAGGGGCTCGCCTTTATCCATCCCCTTTCCTTCGGCAGAGGACTAGTATTTGAAATTTGGAGTCCCTTACAAGGTTATTGACAGGATGGTTTATTTCTACAAATAGTGGAAAGCAGAAGAAGTGGCTGCAGAAAATAAATATACTGAGTATTTCTGTTGTGATTTGCACATCATCACCTGTATCTCACGCTCTGATGGTTTTTCTAGAGCAAAAATGGAAAAGAATATTCTCGAGGCTAATTGCTGAACATTGCTCTTCTATGCTGTACAAAGCTCAGTTATTTCACCCATACTGACCTTCTTTCTAAAAAATAAATAAAAAAACACTGTAGACACCTACATCTTTCACATTTCTTATTTTAATTCAAATCCAATTAAGCACACTCAATGTTTCTCCTTCTTCACCTCTCTTTAAATGTTGGCACTATGAAACACCTGGTCTGGACAACATGAAATCAAAAACTACCTTTCCCTTTAGGCCTCTAAGACATTGTACATAAGAATTATCAGTATGAAATGGGTGTGCAGATCTTTTGAGTGAGCTCTTTTGATGTTTAGCTGCTGAAGAATGTGCAGAATGACAATGTGTTGAGCTGCAGTTCACCTGTTGAACAGATGGGGGCAGTGTTGTAAAGAGGTTGCTCTCCTCGTCTTCTTACTTGACTCGAGCCGTCTTTCATCCCAGTGTGTTACCAGTTCACATCGCATATTCGTGTACTTTGCTTTGTCAATATTTCCATTCTAATTTGCGCCGCAATGCTAATGTTTGACTTACTTTCTGAATAAAACGGTGATCATTTCTTCTTCATGTGTTGTATGTTTCAACAGAGCTGCACGTTTTTGATGTATGCCCTGACTTTAATGACCAAATAGCTTTAATAGCTGTGCAAATGACTCCACTCGATATTTGTCATTAAACTGTTCAATTTATCCCCCAATGAAGGGAGACTGCAGGGTAATCTTTGTGCTTGAATGCTATTGGAGTTGAAGCTGTATTTACGTTTGACGTGGACGATCTTGGTATTGAATTGCACAATAAAAAAATGTATGTGTTTTTAGCTGATATGGAACATACCAGCTGAATAAATCAGTGAGCTGTGAAAGTAATCCGTGTGGATAATGCTAATTTGACCAGTGTTCTGAGGTTGCCTGTGATCTGTGTGCTTTGTGTGTCAACAACAGTGCGAGGACCCGAGCACCTGTATATGTGGCTGTTGCTGGTTGTGATTATGGGAACCTCCCTGCTCCCGAGCAGCTTTGTAACAGTCCCTCCATTGTAGTGTCAGGGTACCTCATGTCCAATCCCTCAGACAGTGTGATGCTGTGGAGCTGTCAGCAGTCATACAAGTGTGGAATATCAATGTGTTCTCTGGCCTTTGGGAGTCTGTTTCTGCATGGATTTGTGTGTGTGTGTGTGCGTGCGTGCGTGTGTGTGTGTGTGCGTGCGTGCGTGCGTGTGTGTGTGCGTGGGCGTTTAAAGCTAAATTCAGTTTGCATATCCTTCATGCTCAGGTGGTTGATGTTTTATCAGTATCATTGCCTACAATTTTAATCAGTTTTCATTTTTCTTCTTGCAGTATGAGACTGAATTATTGATTCCTTAACTACAAATGTCCATCAGCTGTGTTTCAGAAGATTACAAATTTTAAAATGTCCTGTTGCCTTTGATATCAAATAAATAAATGACAAAATGTAAAGAACGACTTTCATGTCTTTAAACATCTTGTTTGAGTTATTCTAAATGAAACTGAGCAGCTCTGTTGGAGCATTCTACCCCCCAGAAGTGATCATTCTGTATTTCTGGAATTGTGACTTTTGGCTAGACTTGTTTACACAAGTTAAAACCTTTTTTTTCCCCAAGCAGAACAAATTGGCATGAAGCCACAAATTGAGGTAAAATATAGATGGGAGTAGCCACTCCTGTGGTGATCTACTAATAACATACAGATTTGTGGACACAGTTGCAATCATTTTTTCCCCCCCAGTAATGAGCACTGCATTGAATAAGGAGCAGGCCTAATTAGCATGGGGTTGCAAACAAGCAAACCTCATAACAATAACACAAGTCCACATTGGTTCTTTTAATTTGACAAGCATAATGCACAAGAAGCATAAAGGTGAACTCTTGTTTTCTACACTTGATGTTATTTGAACCGAACTTTTGGAGTTTGATATTCCAAAATTATACTATTGGAGGTTTTTAACTTCTACACTACTTTCCGCTTTGTGTCATTAAGGCTTTAAATCTGTGGCTAACAAGTCTTTAAGTTTTGGACGGTTTTCCTCTGATCAGGATCATCTCCTTATGAGAAAGAGAAGATACAAAACACATTTTGGACTTAGTGACCCATCCATTATTGCACTTTCCATCCCTGAAGTTCCGAACATTTTAAAACTTTCTATGACCGGAAATTTTGGTTGTGAGTTTTATTTTTCATTTTATTTCATTTTTGGAAAAGCCTTCTGGCCACTTTAGAAAGAGTGGACAAACCTGTATTCTTCTTTTTAGCTTACTCATGGCCAGGAAGAGCCCGGGTAGACATAAGGACTATGTGACCTCAGCTTAGGAAGCCACCGTGCAAAGGTACCCGAGGACAAAGAACAAAGTAAGAAGGAATTTGACACAGTTTAAAAAGTGGAGAAACTTTTTACTTTTGCACTTAACTTTATTCTCATGTCTCCTTTATGAGGCTTTTTTCTAAAGCACTTCCATAGGTTTTTTTTAATGGTAAATACTGCTAACTTTGCTATCAGTAAATTATTTTGTGTAAAGGTAGTTAAAAATAGCACATAAATCTGTCTTTTGCTGTTGCAGTAGCTTATTTGCTTTCCTTTGCAATGCTTCCCATGAAACACCTAGTTTGGGAGTTTAGCCCTCATGATAATAAATACGTGTTACTGTAAATAAAACCTACTTTGTTAAGTAGTGATACATTTACAGACTTTGTTAAAATCCCAGCATGGCTTAAGGCTCCACCAGTGCCCTGGAAGTAACTAATTGAAAKAAAAATACAGCAGGTATTTATGGTACTAAAGGCACCTGTTAAGTGAGTTGAAAAGCTTTAACTCCTGTCTTTGAATAGTGTCTTGCTTTTATGTGGTGGCCACAGCTCTTTATTCAGACATTTCAATCTTTTGGATATAAAGCCATTAGTTTATATATAGTAAACACCTTGAGTTTAAAATCATTAGATTAAAGTAAACCCAACTGGTTTGGTTGTTACTAACTTTAGCTACAAACAATCCAATAACTACATTGACTGGAATATTCATAATCCTGTCCAAGTATTTGACGTATAAGCACAATGTGTGCACAAGGCTGCACATGTGTGTCTTCACATTTAAACAACCTTCTGCATTATCAGGCATCTTCTCTGTTAAAGCTACAGTACTTCATTGTTCTCTCTTCGTGCATTCAGCTCTCATCTGTCAGACTCTCAGTCAACCTTCACACTCATCTCATGTACCTTACAAAATACCATACACTGTATATATTAACACACACATCTATATAAGTCTAGCTAGAAGCAAATCCAACAGTGGCCATGTCTTGCATATCTAAGAAAAGCAGGCTGGGATGAGGGGCTGATATTGACAAGGTGGTGGATAGTCTTGAAAGCAGAATGGAGTGCAGCGTGAAGATCACTTGCAGCTTTTTCTAGCCAGCCCTGTGTCTGACTGGTAAGCGGGGCCCATTGCCAACACTTGCAAAGGCTGTAATGAGTTTATTTCATGTCGGCTGTGAAAGTGCTCGTCTCTGTCTCACAGGCACTCAGACAGAGTTGAGGCCCATAAACACAAAGTGCAGCGTGTAAATCCCCACGGCCTGACGTCTCCCAGCCTGCCCTCTATGGCTTCTGAGCATCGCTTTATTGAGAAAAGGAAGGGAGATGCGATATCCTCACTTGCTCCCAGGAAAAGACATGGTGGGCCTCCCCACAAGGTGTGATACATCTCCTCACCGAAGACCACACAAGCTGTAATCTTTAATCTCTCCGACTTACACTTGTCTCCCAGGAAAAAGCGTGTTTTTATTTATTTCTTTATTTATTTTTATTTAATTATTTTTCTCAGAATACGTGAGGAAAAAGGATCATTCGGCGTCTGTACACAACATGCTTGCAGATCAAAAAACAGCCAACTGTGCAGTGAATCGCTTCGGACTGCGGTGTCTGACCTCTGACGAATAGAAAAACATGAATTTTCCATGACGTCAGCTATCCTAGCTTGTCCTTCTCTCCTGTTTAATCTCCTTCCCTCAATTAAATGCAAAATGCTCCCCTTGTGTGCTCTTTGCAAGTGCAGGTCAGTGCCTCAGAAAGTCCCTGCTTAGAGCTGCATCTTCTCAGGGCCATGGTACGAGTGGTAGGTCACTGGCTTAAGAAGCTGTAAGAGGGGTCTGGGAGTGGGGGGATGCATGACAAAAAAGGAGTTTCTGTTGCTCTTTTTCTGGCTTGGTCTGGGGTTTCCGTGTAATCTTTCACCTTAGTCTGTTTGTTGGCTTGTTTCTAGATACTATCTTTAAATGTGAGCTCAGCGCCCCTCTCTCGCTTTTCATTTTTTCCCCCTCTTCCCTTCCCCCCTTTGTGTATGAAGTCAGTGGTGTGAGTCATCTCAGGCTGCTTGGGGAGTGATTTAATTGCTCTCTCCCCACATCCTTCAACATGCATGTCTCAGAGCGGGCTGTCACTGACCCTCTACCAAAAATAAATAAATAAATAAATAAATAAATAAATAAATAAATAAAATTAAATAACACCAGTGCTGCAAAGTTTTGTCCACCTCCAAAGATGCGGAGAATACACACTTTATAAATCCGTTCTCCCCACTGAAGGCAAAACAATGCTGCGCTGTACGGTGATACCGTTTTTGTATTGTGTAGTCCTGCAGAGTGAGCGTGGGCTCAAAATGGAAGAAAGCAGCAGAAGTGCTTTTTGTAATTGTAGTTTTCAAAAGAAGAAGAGGAAAAAAAACTCCTATCATTTTCACTGTGGGGGTCAGAGAATTGTTTGTGAGGGGCACTTGGTTGATATGGACACTTTGATTTGTTCCAGGGGGAAATTGTGCTGCAACACTGTGTGAGTTGAAGTGAAGTAATGCTAACCTATTAACTTGTGGCACGGACTTATTATGTTTCCCGACTCTATTTTAAGTGCTTTGCACTTTTACCTTTTTTCTTTCTGAAATGCTTCTCATCAGGCATTAAGACTGAAGTCCTCCTGCTGACAGCTGCACACACACTTTCCTGTACAGGCATCTGTCCATTTTCCCTTCCTCTGCACTTGTGAGGCAAGACATAAGGTGGCACTGTTTGTGCAGATGAATGAGGTTTTTTTTTTTTTTTTTGAGGTGGGGGGGCGGTGGGGTTTGAAGAGGCCACCTTGTAGGGATTGGCTGAGTGTGATTGAAAATAGGCCTGCCTTGACTTAGCAATACCCATCCGTATGAACCTTCTCAGATGAAAGACTTGTTTGTTGTTTATAGGGGAAGTAATTATTTCACCTCTGCGGCAGTCAAATCTCCTTCACAGCAAAGTGATTCAGCGCTGACATTGGCGATGTGATAGACGTAGCTCAAAAAGGGGTGAGGAGGCTAAAATGCCACTGTGATTACAACAATTAGAGGGGCTGAGAATAAAGGAGAATGTTACAGCTCCGAGGGCCGACTGATTTTTATTCTTTTTCTCCCCCGTGATGCTGATGAGTGTCTGAGTTGTATAACGGCAGACGAGGATCAATGGCGGATGCTGACTCTTAAGAATACTATGGATGTACTGTAGACTGCCTGAGATGGCTACTAATCCAGAACGATTATGCAGTGTACTCTTTGCTCTTGGCCTAGTCTAGACAAACAGCACACACAAGAGCATTCGCACACACATACACATAGATGCATAAAAAGCCATCAGACTTTGAGCAGAAAGCAGGAACTACTACAAGGAACTACTTTTTTCATTTTCACAAAAAAAAACCTCCCATTTTAGGAGTTTTTCTGCAGTTATTCCCCACCGCTATTGCCATCAGGTTCTTTTTTAGATTTAACTAAAGATTAAACTAAAGCTATACAGATGTTGCCTCCGTAACTGAGTTTTACTGCACTGAGCCATCACCAGGAGGCAAAGCCTTTAGGAACACAAATAAAGTCCTAATGCTTACCTCCAGATCCCCTCTGCTTTTCCCCTCTAACGTTCTTCTCATCTYGCCCGCTCCATGCTGCCACGCTGCACAAACAAACAGGATATTTCTGAAGCAGTCGCAGCGCACATTCCAGAATGCTGCTCTGATTTTAGTTTCAAAGACGTTCAGATATGAGTAGGTGTCAGTCTGTCATATTTGAACATAACACACCAAATTAATGCTGTGATTCAATGAATACTATATGTTTATACTCAGCCTGGGCCAAGTAATATTTATTAATAATATTTATTATATTTTTTCAAAGTACTTCAGTGTCAAAGGAGACTATTTAACATGTCAGACAAGCATGGTGAATATTGATTACAGGAAACTAAATATAAAAGCCCATTTGATTATATTTTTAAAAGTTTAAGCTTATCTGTGGTTATCCACCATGCAGTAAAAGCTAATGGATTGCATTTTTTCATTTTATTTTATTCCTACATCCTGTCTTACAGCTGAACTGAAGCTACACGTCCCAGAGCAACCAGTGGTGGCGCTGTACGGCAGTGATGTTACACTCAACTGCTCCTTCAACCAGACGAGTCCCTTCAACTTATCGGATGTTAGTGTTTTCTGGCAGCTAACAGACACCAAACGCAGTGTGCACGGTTACTGGAAGGAACAAGACCAGCTGGTGGACCAGGCAGTGGCCTTCGCCAACCGTACCAGCCTGTTCCCTCCCCAGCTGGGCATGGGCAATGCCTCACTTTGGCTAAGCAGGGTGCTCGTGGCTGATGAAGGCAGCTATACTTGCTTTGTCAGAGTGCAGGATTATGGCAGTGCTTCTTTGGTGCTGCAGGTGGCAGGTGAGTCAGCATACATTCATGGCACATGCAAAACAWACATTTAATTTAACGCAGGGTTTGTGTTTTCAGATTCCAGACGAATATCTATATTTGGTTCTGTATGGACAGTGCCCAACACTTATGGTTAAATGAGATTGGGAAGCCGCAGTGTAGGAAGTTTAGAGATGGTTCTTGTCTTTATTTGCTATGGCCTTTCAAAACCCTAACCGGTACAGGAAGCTATAGATTTGACTTAAAATGGATTATCATAGAGTTCTTTACTTAGCTGTGTCCAAATTCAGGAGCTGCATCCTTCGACGGACCCGGCCTACCCGGTCAAAGTGGACCGGGTACTTTGTTGACAGTGATGACAGGAAGAAGGCTGTGAATTTGCATGGGCTAGCCTTCAGCTTTATTCCCACCCTTACTCTGGTATATGTCCTGTCGCAAACGTGACTGTGCTTAACGGAAGTAACGAAGATCGGAAATAGGTCGAAATTAGCAAAATATTGATTTATTGTTATTATTATTACTATTATTATTATTATTATTATTATTATTATTA
>NW_013952783.1:146716-147923 GCF_001266775.1 Austrofundulus limnaeus
GGCAAAACATGTAGAACTAAGGGACCCACCATATGAGGTTGTTTACAATAATTTCGGACAAGAATAATATAAAAAAACACGCCTATGGAAATAACAAAAACCAAACAACACAGTCGCTTTAAACTTCTGATTGTTGTATCAACAGATTTCCTGTCTCTCACTTCATCCGGCATTACAAACAAAAAAATCTCTGGGTCAGCCCATAATGCATCTTAGGGTAGGGTGGACTGTAGCCTAGTAAAAAGCAGACCCTTGTCCTTCACTTTGCTTCGTTCGAGGGTCTGAACTCGTGGCTATAGAGAAGTGATTCTTGCTAGAGGCGTGGCCTCTGTTGAAGTTTAAAATGATTGGATCTGTTGGCCCGTGACATATGTCACTGTGAAGGAGGCTAAACTAAGAAGCTAACCAGAAATTGCGAGCGCTGTAAACAACCCTACTGAGAGGAGAAAAGTACCGAGCCGAACGAGACGGCTGTAAATGAGAACTGCTGCTTTGTCAGACAAATTTATTTTAATTTGGAAGCCTTATCAACACGGACTGGCTTCATTCACTTCCTCCACTGCCGTATGCTAGCAGACACTGTGCAGGAAATCAACATCATTAAAAACTACACCTTCTGTTTGCTGATTGGCCCAGGTAAAATAAACCACAAGCAGAAACTGCGCAGAAAATCGACATTCTGTTCTCTGATTGGCCCGGACGAAAATTCTCTCGAAAAAATCCTTGTCTGTGGGAGAAATCCCAGACGGTGCAGTGAAGGGAAACTAGAATTGAAGCGGAACTGCGGAAGGCAAGGGCCAGGCTAGGTGGACTGTGAAGGATCCAACAAACCTGTCTTCCTCAAATTTGGGGGAAAAGAAGGATTTATGGTCTGCATTTGTAGGAGCCTTCGAATTTGGGCAACCCTCGATGAATCGCTGTGACGTAATTGGTCTTYAAAGGATGCAGCCCCTGAATTTGGACACAGACCTTTTTTCATGTTTTAGATATGTTCCTGGTTCAGCAAACTTTATACAAATAGATGTTTTATATACTTTAGTGTGCCAAGTTCTACAGAAAGCCTGTTAATGTCATATTAATTGACTGGAAGACAGGTGTGTTGGAGCAGAGAAACATTTAAAACGTAGAGGACAATTGGCCCTGAGGACCACTGGTTCAAGAGGATGCAGACTGAAGTCACTCTATTATACATATATCTATATATATC